>NW_007039945.1:22779-88235 GCF_000164805.1 Carlito syrichta | reverse complement strand
CGGTGATCCTTCCGCCTCAGCCTTCCAAGTAGCTGGAACTACAGACATGCGCTACCACACAAGGTTAATTTTTTTATTTATTGTAGAGATGAGGTCTCTCCAAGTTGTCCAGGTGGGTCTCGAACCTGTGGGTTCAGGCAATTCACTCACCTCGGCCTCCCAAAGCATGGGATTACAGCCTGAGCCACCGAGCCCGGCTTAAAATATTCTAAAACAAAGATAAAGATACCCAGATAATGGTGCTCTGACAATCCAGACAGTGATCAGGTACTCGTGAGTACTTCCAATTACAGGTATGATATTTCCATTGCTAGTCATTATTCCATGACACCTCTTCTCAGCATGAAGCACCCAGAAAGATAGACTATCAAGCCGTCCTCGGTGGCTCAGCCTGTAATCCCGCGCCTTTGGGAGGCTGAGGTGAGTGGATTGCCTGAGCCCACGGGTTCGAGACCCGCCTGGGCAACTTGGCGAGACCTCATCTCTACAATAAATCAAAAAATTAGCTGGTTGTGGTAGCGCGCGCCTGTAATTCCAGCTACTCGGAAGGCTGAGGCGGAAGGATAGCCGGAGCCCAGCAGGTGAGGCTGCGATGGCCGGGAGCGGCCACTGCACTCCAGTCTGGACGACCGAGTGAGACTCCAACTCAAAAAAAAAAAAAAAAAAAAGAAGGGGGCGTGCACTGAAACCTGCTCAATTTCTCCATAGTACTAATATTTGTGGGTTTTTAAAGATACACATAGAAATGGACTTTCCTGCTCTTAAAACTTGAAACTTACATTTGCCTTATCTGAGTTCCTTCCTCAGGAGATGGATTCTAAGCCAAGGTACTGAAATTCACCAGATCACCTTATCCAGAAAAGTGGATTGCCAGAACCCTCACTCATCATGATTGCTTCCTTACCCTGCGTTAATTGCTGATTTCCTGCACAAAATTACATTCTTTCCTGCACTACAGAAACCCCCAATCTCAGTTGGCAGGGGAGATGAATTTGAGACTAAATCTCCCATTTGCCTTGGCTGATATCACCCAAGTAAAAAGCCGCCTTCTCAGTGATTAGCTTTCTATATGGCAAGCAACAGGACTTCAATTAAAACCCTGGCATTTTGGTAAGAGCTCATGATTGTGGCACAGATGTTCCAAAACTCGGAAGAGTGGAGACTGTATTTTAGACAGAGTAAGAAGAAATATGACCAGAACAACATATGAAAGATTTAATTAAAATGCTGAAAAGTTAAATTCTTGCATTGGAAATCATGAATTAGTTTGTCAAAGTGTGTGTTTGTGTGTGTGTTACAGCAAATTTCATAACTATTTGTGCAGCTTCTATAACTCAGCATTGTGTTCCTGAGGTAGTAAGGGACTACTATTTTGAGACAGGGACCTGGAGGCTCACATAGATGCTCATCTCAATATAGCACTTTGCAAAATTAGTTGTGTAGTACTGTACTATATAATCCCTGCCCTTTGTTGCATATAAGCTATGCCCTTTGTTGCGTGCTTTTTGCCTATGGGTTTCCTTCTGCCCCCTTTTTATAATTTCTCTCTCTCTGCATCAGCTGCTGGGAAGGTCAAACAAGGAGATTACCTTGAAGATATATGTAAGACACTAGCACAGGCTGGAACGAACGGAGAGAACATTTCCCCAAAAAGCAATTGATCAATCCTGACTTTACCTTACTCATGCAATTACAGAACACCTCCCCTGCCTTGAGGAATATGAGCAACAGAAAACTGCACAATTATAAGCTAACTTGGCAGAAGATGAGGCACTCACCACATGCCTGAGACTCTTAAAAAACTGGCTTTTTTTTTGTTCGGAAGGCAGCTAGATCATTCCTTTGGTCAACACTGACTCCCTTTTTGCTCAGGTGGGAAGTTTCAATAAAGTCTTGCCTGTTTTCAGCTTTGGCTCAATATACTGAAAGCCTTCACTGGCCAGTAAAATTCCTAATATGAAAAATATCATTTGGAGGTTTAATTATTTACATTTGTATAATATCCATTCAGTTTAGTGAACTTTAAATAATATATCATTAATTTGAATTTTTGTGTCAGTCCCCTGCCTGATTAAAGATAACAAAAGTGAATATAGAGTATAACAATTAAAATATTCAAATTCACAAAATTAAGTAAATATAAAGCAAAGTTACACTTTGGGGTTGAAAAGAGTCGAATGCTTATTGTGTGGGAAAATTATGACAACAGTGGAGATTCTGAGAGTAAAAATTTCTAGAAAACAACCAAAATTCCTGGGAGAATGTGATGCATTCAAAGCCTATGAAGTTGGTGGGCTCAAGCCCAGATCTCCAAGGGATAAAAGAAACCAGGTATTACCTGGGTTCCAGAATGAAAAAACAGAAAATGGACTAAGGTCAGTTTGTGACCAGTTGTGCAGGTGGGGGTGGAGGAATCCAGAAAGCCCACGAGGGTGGAGAGCTCTTCAGGGCTGAATGCTGGTTAAGGGGCCATGCTTCAGCCTCTTGGCCCGACTGCCCTTACCCCATCCTCAGGAGTCCTTTGTTATGAGAAAGTCACAGCTCTGTGATGCAGGCCTGGGCCCTAGTCATTAGTCCCAAAGGGGATGCCTCGTGCTCAGTTTCTCTAGGGCAGCAATGAGATTCAGATGGAGAATTTCGTGCTTACATTGGAAAGCGTTAGTGCCAAAGGGCTGAGCCTCATCGCTACTCCCTGGCGGATGGATGTCGTCCTCACCTTCCTGTGTGCCTTGGGGCTCTTTATCCTGATACTCCCATACCTCCCTGATAATCCACCTGCACCACCACCTGGGAAGAAGAGGAGCGTCAGGAGGGTAAGGAGCTCTCAGCCCAGACCCAAAAGAGAAAGATTTTTTTTTCTACTCTTCTTTTCACTTTTCCAAATCAACTAGAGGCACTCTTGGGATGGGAAACCTCTCTATCCTTCTAGAGTCAGGTGAGGTAGGCAGGGGTTAGAGTGCACAGAGAATTCCATCCCAAACTCTCAGACCACCCATGGAGAGAACCAAACACCAAGACTCAGGGGGACGACTGGGTAATCAGAGGGTTGAAGCTGGGCTCAGTGGCTGAGCCTGTAATCCCACGCCTTTGGGAGTCTGAGGTGAGTGGATTTCCTGAGCCCGCGGGTTCGAGACCCGCCTGGGCAGCGAGACCTCATCTCTACAATAAATCAAAAAATCAGCCGGGCGTGGTAGCGCATGCCTGTAATTCTGGCTACTCAGAAGGCTGAGGCGGAAGGATCGCCGGAGCCCAGCAAGCGAGGCTGCGGTGGCTGGGAGCAGTCACTGCACTCCAGTCTGGGTGACCGAGTGAGACTCCAACTCAAAAAAAAAATCAGAGGGTTGAGATCTTTGTGGGAGCAGAGGCCTGTGCCCTGGTTCATCAGTCGCCCTCCAATGGCAGATGTCTCAGGATGAGATGATCAGAGAGCTATGCTGAGTCCCTGAGAGCCTCTGATCAGAGCCTGGAGTCGTCTCTGGCCTCTTTGGGAAGCAGAATCCTGACAGTTCAGAGGTGCCTGTAGGTCTGTGTCTGCGGGTTCCTTGAGAACAGGGACTCAGGGCCTCCATGGTGGATGTAACATAGAAAATCCCTTCTTGAGTTTTTTAAAAAAGAAAACAAAATACTACTATGCACTTTAAAAGTGAGTTAAAGGAAAGAAAGGACACAAAGCTCTATGAGCAACATGTAGAAAGTCGTGTCATCCATGAGCTCCGTATGGCTGCCCCTTGTCTAGGAAAAGAGGCTGAGAACTGGTTCCAGCCCCACCCTCTTTCTTGTCCCCCAGTGTCAAATGGAAATGAGGGGGAGACCCAGGAGGAGCAAGAAGAACAGCACGCTGAAAGGTAAAGTCAGAGGTGACCCAGTTCTGTCTGTCCCTGAGGAAAGAGTCTCCAGGGAAGTCATTTGCAGAGGGCTGAGGGAGAAAGCTGTTGGGAAGAAAATCAGAACCCAGGAAATTTCTCAGATTCCGTGCTGGAATGAAGCCATGATGGGCCAGAAAGTAGTCATTGTTCAGTAGGGGTTATGTAGTAGTAAGGGACCAATGACTGCCTGGATGTGGGGGAGTTCTCCAGGCCCATGGGGACAACTGTTTAACTCAGCAAAGGCAGATTTGTCTAGGAGACAACCTTTGTCCATTCCCCACTCAGGGCAACGGTGAAGTTCATGGGGGATGGATGTGGAAGCACTTTGTAGATGACGAAACACTGCCCATCATGGCTTTGCTATCACTGCCTGGCATGTGGTTCTGGACAGGGATTCTTGGCCTACGGAGCCTAATCCCCCAAACTTTCCACTAAAGGGACATTCACTCAGCCTCCTGGGAGATCTCCAGCCCCCTCCATCACCACCATAACTTTCTCTCCTGATTCCCAGCTTGTAGAGATTGCCTGAGGGAGCTGGAAGGGGCTCGGGACCTGATTTTCCATCTGCAAAGGTGAGGGCTTTCCCCTTCTCTCACTTGTCCTCCCTCCTACCAGATTCAGTATGCGACCCCAGGGACTGGAGCTAACCTGGGAGGAGGAGACTATGGGACTGGACTGGAGGGACTACACCCCTGGGGCCAGGGATAGGCAGAGCTTTGTGAAGTCAGCATGGGGGTAGTGGAGGAGCCACAGGTGCCTGCCCTGCTGTGCATCCTGGCCCTAACCACTCCTGGCTGCAGCTTGTGCCTCATGTCTCCTGCAGCCATGTGACAAAGACTGCTGGCAAGGCAGACGTTCATCAGAGCTTCTATCAAGAAACCCTGGTAAAGGTCCGCACACCAGGGCCTGCCAGAGCCCACCAGCTGCATGGGGAGCATGTGGAAGATGCTTCACCCGCCAGCTTGTCACCATCCGCTTCCCCAGCTCCTCTGGCTGAGCATTCTCTGCCTGTGGCCTCCACCCTGTCACCAGAACCTCAAAGAGACCCGTCAGACTTGAAGAAAATGCCCCTGTCCTAGATAGCTCCCATCCAGGTAACATCTGTGCGGTGCCTCCCATCTCAAGCCTTGAACGCACCATTTTGATCCTTTCCTGGTGGTGGCAGGCTGCAAAGGCCCTGTTCCTCTTCATCTGGTTACAGGGCAAATCTAGGCAGCAGCATCTTTTTCACAACCCACCAGAGGCTTTGCTCTGGGAGGCCCCCAAACATAGGCAGATGGAGGCTGGTCGCCCCACTTTCATCAACCTGAAGAGATACTAATCAGTCAGAAAGCTGAGCTGAAGTTGTGGAAAGAGAAAGAAAAGGAGGGTCAGAATACCCCCGGGTTCTCTGGGGAATGTATCAAAGTTACTGGGTCAGGAATGAGAGCTACTGTGACCCCACCACACTTCTGGAACATGGCAGCTAAACCACAGCAGTTACCTGGTTCTCAGTTTTCTGGGAGAACATTCATGGCAAAAATGCAGCCAGCTCTTCTGGGGTCTCCCCTCTCTGCACAGTGAGTCCTTGGTGATCACTGCCTGGATTTCTAGGAACCTTTCTCAATAAAAATCAGGCTCTGTGTCATTCAATGGCATCCCTAATTATATTCCAGCTCAAACCCAAGAGAAAGTGCCCTTGCAACTTTCCCACATGCAACTCTGGCCTTATCCTGTGGCCAGATTTCAACCTTTGACTGAAACCTGGCCTCAGTCCCATTCTCTACCTCTGGCTTGGATCCAGACCATCTCATTCCCCATTCTCTGTCCCGAATGTACCGTGCTCTTCTCTGCCCCCGAGTAGGTCCCGTACAGCATCCTGTCCTACACCCCAGGAGAAAGCACAAGTAGGTCCTGTACAGCATCCTGTCTATCACCCCAACTGAAAATCAACATCTGGAATGGCCCTTGCAGAAGACATTGAAGTGGAGGAGAGTTGTACCATCTCTGTTCAAAAACTCTCAGGCAACCTTTAGCCAACCCACTCTCCACCTTCCTCAGCACACCTCAGACCCCCAGAGCCCCAATCAGCCTCCAACCTTCCTAGAGATGCCATCAGCCAGGGGCAACTGCAGAAGCACATTCAAAGACGTTTCATCAAAGATGAACACAGGTCTGCCCCCCCAAAAAAAGATCCCAGGCACCTGGGGACCCTATGCAACCTCAGGATAAAGTCCAAAGAGATCTCAGGCAAAAGACAATCAGGAAGCTCTCCTGTCCTCCCAGTCTTCTGAACATGCTGGTGAGAGCAACAAGAATGTGCAGAGGATGGGTTCCAGGCTCTCTGGAAGGTTCTCTGGGAAGTCTTCCATAAGGTTCCTGCAAACCAGGATCCAAGCCAGGGTCAAGGTCAAGAAATGGAGAGGATCCCAGAAGATCCATGCAGATGTTCAGGAGTCACCTCACTGAAGGTTCTGGAAGAAGATAAAGAGGAGTCAGTAAGTGACTTCAGGAGGCCCCAAAAATATGAATCTGGGAATGAGTTACCCAGGGGCTTAGAGAAGAAGCATTTGGAAAAATCCCTGTGGCAGTAAGTTGGGGGAATTCAGCCAGGGCATGATCACTGCTAGCGAGAATCAATCCTGGCTTACTGTCAACCATGCTGTTCCCAAGTATGACACCCAAAAGAAAACTAGGAATCTAGCATCCTAGAGGGGTCAGAAACCCATTGTGAACACATATCAGGAGATTTCCTTCCTCAATCCCTGCACCCAACAGATGCTTTAAACACATATAAGATTTCAGATGAGGCACAGGTGGCGTGCAAACCTCCAGTCCCTGGAGTCCATCAGTCTCCAGTTAGGCGAGGCTCAGCCCCTACCCTTCCATACTCCACCTCTCCTCCCTGGGCCACCTGTGAATCTGGGGCCAATTCCATAACCAAGGTTGCCAATTTCCTAAGAGAGCCACCTCAGAAAAGTCCAGGAGGAAAGGTGATGACAAAAAAGTCATTCCCTACACTGAAGAGACCTCTCTCTAGCCCCCCAACTTGCAAGTGTGGAAAACCAGGATGTCCTGCTGAGAAAATCATCTGGTGACACCCATGACAGCTCAAAGGTTCCTAGGAGTGGACAAGAGGGCAGGAGCCATTCAGTTCCTACCATGCTGCTTTGTAGGCAGAATCTGGCACAGTAAGACACTCCACAGATCAGGGAGAGCCAGCCCAGAGCTGAGACTAAGTTCACCGGTGGCCAGGAAGGAACCATGGGAGGAGAGGGAGAGTGTATCCCCACAAAAACCCTGCTGTAGCAGAGCAATGCTGGAGCTCAGCATAGGATCCCAGACTTCGATGGCTGAAGAACCCATGGCGACTGTAGAGGCCAAGAAGAGAAGACCGCTGCTGGGCATGTCACCTTGGGAACCAGTGTCCTAGCAAACTCCCAAAACATGAATGTGGATCTGAGAGGTTCAGGATCTCTGGGGACCAGGAAACGTCCCCATTTTCTAGAACTTTCACTCAGGATCCAGGAGAGCTATGCCCCAAATCACAGGTTGTCATCAAATTTGAGATCCCAGTGAAGGTTGCACCAGAGGAGGAGTCTCCAGGCTGTTCCCCTGGTGTTCTCCTGCAAGACTGCACCACTGGCCTATTCCTTCAAGGCCGCTGCATGGACATGCTTCCTGCTGCAAACATTCTGCCTTCTCAGAACCCTCTGTCTGGTTCCCAAATTGTGTCAGTAGTAACAGGACAGATTCCCAGGGACTCTGTGAGCACCTGCAGAAGGGAGGGAGCAGTCAAAGGCAGAAGAGCCTGGGAGCGCCAAAGTCAAGGACCCATGGAAGAGTCAGAACAAGATACTGGTCCCTACTGACAGAAAAGAGGGCGGTTGGATGCCCAAACCTGGGGATTAGGAGAGCAGGTCAGCAAGACCCACCATCTCCCAAGTCACTGGGAGGAATCACCCTGCCCAGGTCAGACAAATAGGAGACACTCATGGAAACAATTTATGTTCAGCTTTTGCCAGAGAAGGGAAAGGCACCTCCAGAAAGCCTCTGGAATAGGGTAAGTTTTCGTCTGCAGTATTAATTCCAATTTTAAAAATGGCAAGGTCAGCAAGATCCCCTGCACAAAGGCAAGCACCCCTCAGCCACTACCCAGAACCAGAGATTATGGATAGCAGGCCTGAAGAAGCCTGAACAATCATTAAGTGTGAGGACAGATCCTGATTGAAAAATTGGGGGTTGGGCATGGACGTAGAGCCTTGGAGATAAATTGCCACAAAAGGGGCGTTCCATGCTGAGGTAGATAGGAGTTTCCACTACCACAAGGGTCCCTCCCACCCAAAGCAAAGAAGGATGAGTAATATGGCTTGCAGCCACCAAGCCACCCCCATCAAGAACAGATGGATCAAAGGCAGGGACAAAAATTGGACCTCACTACCCAGGGAGTCTGTGTCCCTAGTTGGTCCCAGCCTGCGTAGGCCAAGGATGGAAAACCTTAGGACCAGCCTTGGCAACTTGGCAAGACCCCATCTCTGCAATAAATCAAAAAAATAGCCAGACATAGTAGCACATGTCTGTTGTTCTGGCTACTTGGAAGGCTGAGGCAAAATGATCACCTGAGACCAGCAGGTCAATGCTGGAGTGGCGGTGAGCATGCCACTGCACTCCAGTCTCGGCAATGGAGTGAGACTCCAACTACAAAAAAAAAAAAAAAAAAAGATACTACACCTACAGTATGAGTAAAATCTTAAAAAGTAAAAACTGACAATACCAAATGCTCACAAGGATGTGGATAAATTGAATCTCTTAGGAATATAAACTGTATAACGACTCTTGTAAGCAGTTTGGGGGTTTGTAATAAAGTTAAACATATACTTTCTGTCTAAACTGTACAGTATTCTTGGAAAATTACAATAGAGAAATGAAAACTTATTCTCACAAAAGTCTGCATATTTATGTGTATCCAGCTTTATTTGTAAGAGTCAAAAACTAGAAACAACATAATTTATGATAAATATGTTTTTCTACCTAGTATACACTTAAAGTAAAAATAATAAAGAATTCTTTAATTGGGGATACAATATACTTCATGAGAGCTGATTCCAGCAATCTCAAATAGTCTTGAACACTGCCAGGGAAGGGGGGTTGGGATTGGCAGTAGTGGGACATTGCCAGTGGAGGGAGGGTGGGATTGGCAGTTGAGGGAACCTGCCAGGGGAGGAAGGGTGAGATTGACAGTTGAGGGAAACTTCCAGGGGAAGGGGGGTGGGATTGACAGTTGAGGGAAACTGCCAGGGGAAGGGGAGGGATTGGCAGTTGAGGGAAACTGCCAGAGGAGGGAGGGGCATACCTCATCAACAAAGGAACCTGCAGAATGAACATTTGTATACCTAACCCTGAATTGTACCCCACATCTTTAAATAAAAAAACTAAAAGAAAATACATTTAAAACACCTGGTATACTGAATGTCATCACTTAGCTACCCTACCTAAAACACGCTCAGAATACTTACTTTGACTGACAGTTGGGCAAAATCATCTGACACAAAATCTATTTTATAATGTGTTAAATATCTCTTGTAATTTATTGAATGCTGTGCTAAGAGTGGAAACAGAATGGCTGTGTAGATACTCAATGTAGAGTTTCTACTGAATGTGCATTGTTTTCACACCATCATTAGGTTGAAAAACCATGTCAACATATCCTAAGTTGAGAATCCTCTATACAGTGGCACTGCAGTCAAACATCTTACACATCTTCAAATATTCTCAGTTATGATAAAGTGTTTTCCAAAGTGGTTATAACAATTTCTATCACCATGAGCAGTAAAAAGTTTCAGTAGTGCCATCACATAGTGTCATCTTTTTAAAATGTGCCCAATTTGGTGGTTGGGAAATGATATCTCATTGTATTGTAATGTTTAGCTTCCTCATTACTAGAGTAGTAAGCAGAGATAACTACTTTTAGTTAGTAGTAAATAAATGCCATATAAATAAACAGGCCAAGGAGGTAAAGAGTGGGAACAAGATAGGTCAGAGGGGAAGAGTCAAGAAAGACATCCTTCTGGAGGGTATTTTACATCGAGTCGTGAATGACAAAATGGAGAGAGCCAGGTGGGAGGTGGAAAAAGGGCTCTGCAGGCAGAAGAGTGGTTTCCAATTTCCGTAGGTAACTTAAAACTTTGGGCTTATGCTAAATTGAATAAATTAATAGGTATTCATCCAGCCGGGCTCAGTGGCTCAGCCTGTAATCCCGCACCTTTAGGAGGCTGAGGTGAGTGGATTGCCTGAGCTCACGGGTTCGAGACCCGCCTGGGCGGCGATACCTCATCTCTACAGTAAATTAAAAAATCAGCCAGGCGTGATAGCGCATGCCTATAATTCCGGCTACTCGGAAGGCTGAGGCGGAAGGATTGCCGGAGCCCAGCAGGTCGAAGCTGCGGTGGCCGGGAGCAGCCACTGCACTCCAGTCTGGGTGACAGAGTGAGTCTCCAACTCAAAAAAAAAAAATAGGTATTCATCCGATAACTAGGTTATTTCCAAATAAGATAGAAAACTTAAAATTAATTACTAAGAATGATTTTTCATATGCTTTTTGCCACTTATGTTCATTGGCACAGAAAGGCTGCAATTCATTTACTTCACTATAACATTCTTTATTAATACTTCTTTTTCATTTCTGGCATCTCTCTTTTAAGATGCCTAATCTCTATCCAGGACTCTAAAATAACAGGTCTTTGCCACTGCTTCTCCTCAGATGGTGTGAATGATTGTTCAGGATCAATAACAGACAAGGATCCTCAAGAGACTCTTTTTTAGGCCCTTCTTCACTCAGGAGGTTTACAATTGCTTCTGAGCTGTTCACCGATGAACGATATTCACCTACCTTGAATAAAAGAAAAGCTGACCATTTTGAATTGTAACTGTGTCTTGTGCTCCCAGAAAACTGAGGGAAGCCCATCCCCATGATTTTGTTTTCTGAAATTTCCCTAAGCTTTTGTGTTTCTAGAAATAGCTTACCACAAAGAACCACCCTTTTTCACCTCACTGGAATAGACTCCTTGCTCCTGCTTTCTCAGGGTTCCCAGAGGACTTGCACATGGCTTCCTTGTTTACATGTGACCAGGGAAAGCATGAACTTTTCTTCTTTTACTTAAATCTGCTGATAAGGCCAGACACTAACCTGTCAACTCCCCATTTCTGTCTCATAAATGGTTAGCTGAAATTAGAACCATCCTTTTGAAATTAGCCAATGAGATAAACATCTTCTGTTTATGTCTAACTGACTGAGCCTTATCCTGATTGCAAGACAATTTCAATTGTAAATCACTCCACCTGTAACTTGTATACTTCACCCTATGAACGGCTAAGACCAAACCACCCTGTTGAGAAATTGATTTTCAGAACTGAGGTGCTCTTCTTAGTGTAATAGTTTGAATAAAATCCATTTCCAAGAAAATGAATAAGAAAAAACATGTTCATTTGTGTCTTTGACAATATGAATAAAGGCATACTTATTTATCAATTTATTGTGGGTATGCTCTGTTACCTACATTAAATGGAGGTTCCATGTCTGGTGAAGGCACCTTGAACACTGCCGCCTCCAGAAGGGGATACTGTTCCTCACACCACAGAAAAGCAGAAGAAAACAAGAGCAAGCAGAGCCTAGAGAGCTCCAGAGCCCAAGGACCCAATGAGCCTAAGCCCCAGAGAGTCCACACCTGAACCTGAGGAGATGGGGAGACCAGGGAGAGAGAAGGGGGCCAGCAATAGTGAAAAAGGGAGGGGAAGGGAGAGAAGAGATGGGGATGGGGTGGAGGGAGTCAGACAGAAAGCAAAAGCATGAGTGAGAGAGGAAGGAGAGCAAAAGAGGGAACCCAGAGGGAGAGAAGAAAGGGATGCCAGAGAGGAAGGAGGTGGTGGTGTGGGAAAATTGTGGGGAAAACAGAAGGTGACATTGAGGCTATCTTAGGAAGTAGTGGCTTATTAGCACCACTGCGACTCAGCAGGCTAATGCTCCAAGGCTGAGCACCTGGAGAAAGAAGAGAGGAGTTTTATACTTTAGTTTAGGGAAGAGAGGGGGTCACGTTGTATGACTATGCACTTTTCTTTGGAATTTACAAAACCAGATTTTCAAAGAACAAATTGTCTTCAGGGTCCACATGGCAAGAAGGGGTTGGAAAACAATAACTTTACAAAGAGAGGATGTGGGGGTAAGGTTGTGAATGGATTACTACTATCTTGCATTTCCAGGAGAACTACCTTTGGCTATTTGGTTTTCTCAAGCAAAAGCTGTCTAGCAGGTTTTTGGAGTTCACAGATTGATCTTTAAAAAGGAATAATTGGCCAGGCTTGGTGGCTCAGCCTGCAATCCCGCGCTTTGAGAGGCCGAGGTGAGTGGATTGCCTGAGCCCGCGGGTTCGAGACCCACCTGGGTAGCGAGACCTCATCTCTACAATAAATCAAAAAAATTAGCCAGGCGTGGTAGCGCGTGCCTGTAATTCCAGCTACTCGGAAGGCTGAGGCGGAAGGATCACCGGAGCCCAGCAGGTCGAGGCTGCGGTAGCCGGGAGCAGCCACTGCACTCCAGTCTGGGCTAACTGTCTTTAGCCCCCCTCTGCCACATTCTCCCCTTTGATGCTCAACCCTTTGTGGGTTAAGAGCATCATCTTTAATTTGGGGCATTAACATTATGTGGGCCGCAGTTTTTTTATTTAACAACTGTTTTCACAAACTTATAGATGGACTTTATAATTATTGGGGCTAAGCAAGGGCAGATAAGACAGGATCCCACCAATAGAATTACAGATCCAATAATGTACTTAAATCCTCCCAGACCCAAGACCATGTTTTTAAACCAACTGCCAATTTTTATGCCTTGCCATTTTTGTACTGGGACATGGGCAAGCTTCTTAATATAAGAAAGAACAGAAATGATAGTCCAACATGTCCAATCTGTTAGTCCTATAGCAAATAAAGTTAGTCCTACAGTAAATAAAATGACAAACAGTATAACACTTGGCAAATACAAAGGCTGACAAAGCGAAACTATGGGTTATTAGTAAGGCCCAGTGAATTCTCAAGCTGAATTCTCAAGCTTCTGCCGTGACTGTTGGCAGAAGCTGGACCCAGTCTAAATGTGTTGTTTTTTTGGCCTGTTGCTGAACTTTTTTTTTCCATAGTAGGGGCTTCTGTTCACCCCTCTTTGTGGCTTCATAGAGGGGTTTTGCCATGATGGAGAAGTTAGATATCCAAATTTTATAGAAACTCGCAGCCCCCAAAAACTTTTGGATTTTATGCCAGGTAGCTGAGACTGGTATTGAACATACTGTTTCCTTAATGGGTCATTGCTGCAAACTAATTTTGTTTGGTCATTAATATTAGCTGTTCAACTTCCCATTCTTAACTTTTGATTGTACAGATTTAAATGCTTCCAGTTAGTTCCCTGGAGGGGTGAAATCCGTCAGGGAAGCCCAGAGGCTCCTGAGACTAAAAGTTGCCCACAAATTTAACAATTTGGGTAATAGGATGTACTAGTATAAGAATAGGACCATTTTAAATACACATTTAGTAAGAATTATTTTGTTACTTAAATAGTAGCCTTAAGTCCTGTACCAGCTCTACTGTCCATTGAGGCTGTTGCTGTGGTCTGGGTACAGGGTCTCTCTGTTCAGGCATATACTTTTCCATTCAGGAAAAATGTAGCCAAGGCTTGATATTTGCAGGCTTTTAATGCAATAGATGAGTAATGACCAGCACTAGGATGCCTTAGGGTCCCTTTCTCTTTTCTTACAGCTATTGGTAGGGTCCTTCCTCTCTTCAATCTTTTAGCAACACTTGCTTCCCTGGGTGGAAGGGATGTCCGGGCTCTCCATGGTCCAGGAAGTTCCTAAGGGGAGCAAGCTTATGAACTATGATTAAAATTTGTCCCAAATGCACAATATATTCCTTTATGAGCACCTATGTCTGTGGCCCCATTTCCTTCAGAGGTGTAAGAGAAAGGCCTACTGTTAAACAATTTCAAAGTGACTTTAATGAATGACTGACTTGGATCCTGACTTGGATCCATGTGGTTCTGGACAGGGATATTTGGGCTCCAGTGCCTAATCCCCTAAGCTCTTCCCTAAAGGGACATCCACTCAGCCTCCTGGGAGATCCCCAGGCCCCCACCCCTCACCACCATAGCCCTCTCTCCTGATTTCCACCTTGTAGAGATTCCCTGGAGGAGCTGAAGGGGACTCAGGACCTAATTTTCAGTCTACAAAGGTGAGGGGATTCCCCTTCTCTCCCTTGTCCTCCCTCCTACCAGGTTCTAGGATGTGATCCCAGGGCCTGGGGCTGACCTGGGAGGAGAAGACTACAGGACTGCACTGGGTGGGACTAAAGCCCTGGAGCCAGGGATAGGCAGAGCTTTGTGAAGTCAGCATGGGGGTAGTGGTGGAGCCACAGGTGCCAGCCATGCTGCGCCTCCTACCCCTAACCACTCCTGGCTGCAGCTTGTGCCTCATGTCTCCCGCAGCCACCTGACAAAGACTGTTAGGAAGGCAGACATTCATCAGAGATTCTGTCAAGACTCCCTGGCAAAGATGTGTAAACCAGTGCCTGCCAGAGCCCACCAGCTGCATAGGGAGCATGTGGAAGGTGCTTCTCCCACCAACTTGTCACCATCCCCTTCCCCACCTCCTCTGACTGAACACTCTTTGTCGCTGGTCACTACCCTGTCATCAGAACCTCAAAGAGACCCGTCAGACTTGAAGAAAATCCCCCTGGGCACTGCCCTAGATAACTCTCGTCCATGTAACATCTGTGCAGTGCCTCCCATCTAAAGCCTTGAATGGACCATTTTGAGACTTTCTTGGTGGTGGCAGACTACAAAGGCCCTGTTCTTCTTCATCTGGTCACAGGGAAAATCCCAGCAAGAGCATTTTTTTCAAAACCCACCAAAGGTTTTGCTCTGGGATGACCCCAATAGAAGCAGATGGAGGATGGTCATCCCGTTTTCATTAACCTGGAGATATTAATCATCAAGAAAACAGAAGGAGAAAGAAAAGGAGGTGTCAGACTACCCCCGGGTTCTCTGGGGATTGTGTTAAAGTTACTGGGCCAGGAATGAGAGCTACTGTAACCCCACCACCCTTCTGGAACATGGCAGCTAAACCACAGCAGTTACCTGGTTCTCAGCAGCTTTCTGGGAGAACATTTATGGCAAAAATGCAGCCAGCTCTTCTGGGGTCTCCCCTCTCTGCACAGTGAGTCCTTGGTGACCACTGCCTGGATTTCTGGGAAAACTTCCTCAATGAAAATCAGGTTCTGTGTCATTCAATGACATCCCTAATTATATTCCAGCTCAAACCCAAGAGAAAGTGCCCTTGCAACTTTCCCACGCACAACTCTGGCTTTATCCTGTGGCCAGATTTCAACCTTTGACTGAAACCTGGCCTCAGTCCCATTCTCCACCTCTGACTGGATACAGACTCAGTCTCATTTTCCATTCTCTGTCCCGAATGTACCGTACTCTTCTCTGCCCACGAGTAGGTCCTGTACAGCATCCTGTCCTACACCCCAGGAGAAAGCACAAGTAGGTTCTGTCATCCCAACTGAAAACCAACATCTCGAATGGCCCTTGCAGAAGACATTGAAATGGAGGAGGGTTTTACCATCTCTGTTCAAAAACTCTCAGGCAACCTTTAGCCAACCCATTCTCCACCTTCCTCAGGACACCTCAGACTCCTGAGCCCCAAGTTAGCCTCCAACCTTCCTGAAAATGCCATCACCCCTGAGCACCAGGGGCAACTGCAGCAGCATATTCAAAGATGTTTCATCAAGGATAAACACAGGTCTGGCCCTCCCAGCAGATCCTAGTCATCCAGGCAATCTATGCAGCCTCAGGACTAAGTCCAAAGGAGATGTGAGTCTCAGGCAAAAGAAAATCAGGAGGCCCCCCTGTCCTCCGAGGCTTCTGAACCAACAGATGAGAGCAACAAAGATGTGCAGAAAACAGGGGAACTCTGGAAGTTTCTCTGGGAAGCCTTCCATAAATAAATTTCCAGCTAAACCAGGACCCAAGCCAGGATCAAGATCAAGAAATGGAGAGGATCCCAGAAGATCCATGCAGATGTTCAGGAGTCACTTCAGTGAAAGTTATGGAAAAAGATAAAGAGGAGTCAGGAAGTGACTTCAGAAGGAAGTCCCAGAAAATTGAATCAGGGAATGACTTACCCAGGGGCTCAGAGAAGAAGCACTTGGAAAAATCCCTAAAAGAGTCCCTGTGGGTAGTAAGTTTGGGGAATTCATCCAGGACATGATCCCTGTTAGCAAGAATCAATCCTGGCTTACTATCAACCATGCTGTTCCCAAGATTGACACCCAAAAGAAAACTGGGAATCTAGCATCTTGGCAGCATCAGAAGCCCTGTGTGAACATCTGTCAAGAGATTTCCTTCTTCAATCCCTGACCCAACAGATGCTGGAAACACATAAGATTTCAGGTGAGGCACAGGTGGAGTGCAAACCTCCAGTCCCTGGAGCCCATCAGTCTCCAGTTAGTTGAGGATCAGCCCCTACCCTTCCACACTCCACCTCTCTCCCTCCTGGACCACCTGTGTATCTGGGGCCAATTCCATAACCAAGGTTGCCAATTTCCTAAGAGAGCCACCTCAGAAAGGTCCAGGAGGAAAAGTGATGACAAAAAAAATCAGTCCCTACCCTGAATAGTCCTCTCTCTTCCCTCCAACTTGCGTGTGTGGAAAACCAGAGTGTCCTGCTGAGAAAATCATCTGGTGACACCCATGACAGCTCAGAGGTCCCTTGGAGTGGACAAGAGGTCAGGTGCCACTCAGTCCCTAGCATGCTGCCTTGTAGGCGGAATCTGGCACAGTAAGACACTCCATGGATCAGGAGAACCAGCCCAGAGCTGAGACTAAGTTCACCCGTGGCCAGGAAGGATCCATGGGAGGAGAGGGAGAATGCATCTCCACAAAAACCCTGCTGTAGCAGAGCAATGCTGGAGCTCAGCATAGGGTCCCAGACTGTGAGGGTTGAAGACCCCATAGAGACAGTGGAGGCCAAGGAGGAGAGGACTGCTGCTTGGGAGCCAGTGTCATGGCAAACTCCCAAAACATGAATGCTGACCTGAGAGGTTCAGGATCTCTGGGGACCAGGAAACGTCCCCATTTTCTAGAAATGCTTTCACTCAGGATCCAGGAGAGCTATGCCCCAAAGCACAGGTTCTCAGCACATCTGAGCTCCCAGTGAAGGTAGAGCCAGAGAAGGAACCTCCAGGCTGTGCCTCTGGTGTTCTCCTGCAAGACTGCACCACTGGCCTATTCCTTCAAGACCGCTGCATGGACATGCTTCCTGCCGCAGACATTCTGCTCTCTCGGGACCCTCTGTCTGGTTCCCAAAGTGTGTCCAGTAGTAACTGGACAGATTCCCAGGGTCTCTGTGAGCACCTGCAGAAGGGAGGGAGCAGTCAAGGGCAGTGGGATACAAGGGCAGTGGAAGCCCCAAACTAAAGGCCCCATGGAAGAGTCAAAAGAAGATATTTGGCCCTACCGACAAGAAAAGGTGGTGGGCATGGATGTAGAGTCTCAGAGATAAATTGGCACAAAGGGGAGCTCCATGCTCAGGTAGATGGGAGTTCCCACTACCACAAGGGTCCCTCCCACCCAAAGCAAAGAAAGATCAGTAATACGGCTTGCAGCCACCAAGCCACCCCCATCAAGAACAGATGGATCAAAGACAGGGACAGAAATTGGACCTCACTGCCCAGGGAGCCTGAATCCCCAGTTGGTCTCAGCCTGCATAGGCCAAAGGTAGCAAGAGCCTTGGACCACCTTCACTATCACCCCACATACCATCTTCAGAGTGGTGTCTTGCCTGGTAAATCAGATAAGGCTTCTCACATTTCTTCCGATGGGGAAATTTTTTCCCAGAAAGAAATAGGTCCATATGGAGAAAACAGTTTTATCACTAATGAACACATCCTCTGTGTACTAATGGTTTCTTCCCACAAAGATGTGCATTATTTCCAAATATATACATATTTTTTTTCCCCAGCAGAGGTGGTGGCTTCTGTCTGTGCCATGCTGGGTTGGGGAATGGGTCAGCGTCTACTCTTCCTGAGCGAGGCTTCCAGAAGAGCCAGGCATGGAGGAGGCTGACGGTGGCATTGCAGACCCCGCCTCACCTGGGTTCCCTCACTGCACCCTGTCCTCACAACTGGGTCATGACAGAGAGCCTTCAGGACTTGTCAGGACCAGAAAACCCTATGGAGACCCCACCCTACATCAGGCTTACCTCAACTTCCTGGCTTTCCTTCTACCCTGACCTTTGTGCTGCTGAAGGGGTGGGTTTGCAGAGACCTCACAGGACTGAATTCCCTGTGGGTTGGAGGAATGTCTCCACCAAGCAACCTCACGGTCCTGAAGTGGGCCCGGGAGTGTGGGATGTGTGCCTTGCTGGCCCTGGTTTCAGAAGATGGAGAGAGCTTTGTGCCCCCGGATCTCGTGGCCCACCTGGGAGCCCCTTCTTTGCCTGATAGGTCTGGGATGGACTTAAGCTCTGCCAGCCCTCTTGGATCAGCCTTGATGACACTGCAGTGACTCCCTCTAGGTTCTACCCACCTCACTCTCCAGCGCAGCGGCCAAGACAGGACATTCAGCCCCTGTGTGTATGCTGGAGCCAGTAGGGGTCCCAGGACCTCTGCCTTCCCCTCTGTGTGACCCTGTGCCTAGGAGCTACTGATGGGGGTCCTAGAGGGTGAGGGTGGCATGTGGGAGAAGAATTGGGAAGGCTGGGTTAATTTTCTAATAACATGTCTGACAAGCCTGCACCATCACCTCAGGAGTTCTGGAAAGGAAGAAAAAGGATGGAACTGGCAGTAAGGGGACCCTTACACAGCCTGGTCACATTTGAGTCCGGGGTGCCTGGGTCTCTCCTGCCCAGAGGCCAGTAGGGGATGAGGCCTCAGAGTGATCTGGGCATGCAGGGCAGAAAGGATGGTCCACACGGGAGTGGAGTGGGCACAAGTAGACCATCCTCCCTCCCTGCACTGCATTTTCTCCTCCATGGTCATCCAAATAGTAGGCAGGAATCAATTCTTCAGAGCCTTCCACGCTCAGGAGTTGCCTGCCTAGGAGAGTCCTGAGCCTGGAAGGGCCACAGAGGCAGATGACAGCCAAGGTGGGCCTGTCCCCGGGCCTTGCACGACCTACCTGGGGGACCCTGCAGGCACCTGGGGGAGGAGCAGGCACAGTTCTCATATGCTGCTGGCACCCAGGGTGCTCCTAGAGCTACGTCTTATCTCTGCCTGGTGTCCAGGTGGGCTTCAGGGTGGCTCAGCATTGGCAGGATCCCAGGAGGCCTGAGACCTGCAACTGAGAGAACCCCCATAGAGATCCACACAGAGACCTGTGACAGAGACTACTGCAAAAAAACTTGGACAGAGATAACAAACAGAGACACTTGAAAGAGATAACAGAGACATCTGGCAAGTACTCACACCAAGATTGCTCCCACAGAGAGACTTCATACAGAGACCTTCCACAGACATCTTTGAGATCTCAAATCCTTTGACCAACCTCCCAGGGACAGGCACTTCCTAGGGGATCTGAGCACACTTAGTAATCTTGAAGCAGAAGTAGGGAGACCATCAGCAGTGTCTCCTGAGGACATGCTTCTGTATTTCTGTTCTTTTATAATGTCATTAGCTTGAGCTCTGATCCACAGTTTAGAGAATCACAAACTTTGGAAACAGGCAAAACTCTGCCAGAATCTAAGGAGGGAAAACACCTTATTTTTCTGATTTTAGTGATAATCCTGTCATATGGCATCAGAGGCATATGTTCTGATTGGTTGACCACAAGGCCCTGTACTCAAAATGACTGAAGTCTTGACTCTGGAAACATGAAGAAGGGAGTCCTGGGCAAATGGACTCTAGGAGAAATGACCAGCAGAGAAGCACTTGATGCACACGCATTCCCTAGGGTTGTGTTGCCTGCACATTATTTTGCATGCAGCAGCTTGTGTCAGGTGTGCAGTTTGCTTTATTTTTGCATGAAATAAGCCCTGTTATCAAACATACGAAGCTTTTTCACAAAATAAGACACATTCCTGACACTATTTCAATAACATCCTCTGATAAATTGATACTTACTGCCTAAAAATATGAAATGATATTATCTTATAATTAAAAGATATCAGTGTTTTCAAATGGTATCACACATGTTTCCAGAATATGGCAAACCCCTAATCTTAAGGTTCAGCTAACATAGCTTAAACTGTTGGGCTATTTAGGATTCCTTTTCAAAATAAGTCCAGGAAATGTATATTTACCAAGATTTAGGCGGTCAAACTCTATTCTGTATTCAGTACATAGTGACAAAAAAGACAAATTGGTGAAAATAACTTTGAAATGTTAGAAAATATACCACTTAATTGGTGCCTGAGGCATACGTTGTCTCAGTGAAATTACTTGGAAATTAGCATTTTAACATAGGTTAAATTAAAAATATATACATTTAATATACTAAATAAAGGTCATTATATACCTAACGTTTTCCAAATTGTGCACTTATTTCAGACTGCACATTTCTCACTGTTCATGAAAACCATGCCACCTTTGACTTGATAAAATCAGGATAAACAGATGTCAAATATATGTGTCTGGTTCAACATCTTAGATTACTCATTGGTATAACTGCAACATGGTCTTTTCTCTAAGAAAATAGGAGTGAGTGGATGGATGTGAGTGATCTCTGGGAATATATCTATTTTTTAATGAAAAATAAAATATACTCAGGCAGTAATGTCTTTGACACAGTTATCATTATTAGGTATTGAAATGTGTTACATTATAAGATTTTCTTGCTATGTATTTATTTGTTTGTTTGTTTGCTTATTATTTTATTTACTCTGAGTTGGAGTCTCACTCTGTCACCCAGGCTGGAGTACAGTGGCACACTCACAGCCACCCCAGCATCAACCTGCTGGGATTCGGTGATCCTTCCGTCTTAGCTTTCCAAATAACTGGAACTACAAGTATGCACACTATCATGTCCAACTACTTTTGGATTTATTGTACAGACGAGGTCTTGTCAAGTTGCCCAGGCTGGTCTCAAACCCGCGGGCTCAGGTAATCCACTGTCCTGGGCCTCCCAAAATGCTGAGATTATGGGCTGAGCCACCAAGCTCAGCCTTGCTATGTTATTAAATCACAGAATTATGGACAGTGTCCTTGAATGTTCTGTCAAATCCACTCAATAATATTTCATAATCAGAATATGTCAACATGTACCTGTGAACACCACATCCACATGACCTTAATCATAAAAATGATATTTCATCTTTGGACAGATCAGCCAATATTTCTAAACCATATCATTAAAGAAGATGAAACTATAATCCAGAAAAAGGTTTAAAATTATAATGCTATAGTGAAAATTTTGCCCAGGTGACTCACTTGTCTGGAGGCCATAGGGAGAAATCTGCATCCAATCTCATTTAAGCTGTTAGAACTCAATTTCTCACAGTTGTAGGAGTGGTGGTTCTGTTTTTTTGCAGGTTGTGAGCCAGGGTACAACAACAGCATCTTGAGGCCACCCACATTCCTTCTCATATGTCTTCCTCTTCTTCAAGTCTGCAATGGTGTGGCAAGTTCCCTAGTGCTTTAAATCTCGGAATTTCTCCTATGCCACCATCCAGATCAAGAACTGTGCTTAGACTTCTTTTCCTCACTGTCTGCACCCATCAGTCTGTAATGAAAAGAGTCCACATTCAGGCTCTATAGAAATGTGTGAAGGATCTTGTTGGTGAGACATTCTAGTCAGTCAGCACATAACAACCAATGTTGATCCTCTTCCTTGTCCTGGGTCCTGTGGTGTCCTCCTGCTCTTCCAAACTTACAGGTTTCTCAAATTTCCCTGATGTCAACATTCTTACCTGGTGTGACTGAAAATTCCACCCATGCCAAGGCAGGAGATTCTTTGTGTCGCCCCTTGATGAGGGATGGGGTGAGGAGATGTTCTTCTTTGTATTTTTTGTTTACATGCTTTTAAAGCTGCATTTAAATTTCAAAGCTTTTAATGATGCTATGTTTTGTTTTGTAACTTTTAACCCTGCTTCTTTCTCTGTGGGCCTCAGACATCGATTTTTGGGACTGGTTTAGATGATGACTTTAATGACAGAAACAACTAGAATTTCTTCCTGAGCAGATCTCTCTTGGGGTGTTTAAGCTTTGGTCTCATTTTGACTCTTGACCAGTAGCTTAGTAAGGCCTTCAGTGTGGTCCAACAATTCTAACATATTTGCTAGTCTGGTGAGACTTCCATGCTCATAGATTATTTCATATTACACACTTTCTCTTCCTGCAAACCTTCTCCTCAGCGCTAACTCTTGGTTGATGACCTTCTTCTTATTGGACAAATAAAACAGAAGCAATCAGAAGAAAATATTTTCTCCACGTCTGTTCACCTGCATGCTGTGTGCCCATGCACTCACCTTCCTTACTGACACCATGTGTAAACTAACTGTACATACCCCTTTCAGAGATCAAACCCTCCCCTTTGCACTAGAATCTAGCTACCATCCTTATACACAGATGCACCTCCAGATACTAATTCTCCCCCCTGCACTGACAATTTCCCTGCACTATTTTAAAATTACAATCAACATATAATCATACTGCAATATTGCTTCTTCAAACATAAATACATACTTCTTTCTGATCCTACATTCACTTCAAGCTGCTTCTCCATTTCTTCTCCCCAATTTCTATCTCTATTTGAGTTTTCTTTTTTAAAAAATTTTATTATAACAATGTGGGGTACAATTCAGGGTTAGGTATACAAACATTGATCATGCAGGTACCCCTGTTAATGAGGTATGCCCCTTCCTCCCGTAGCAGTTTCCTTCAACTGCCAATCCCACACACCCCTCCCTCACCCCCCAACAACAGTTTCCCATTACTGTCAATCACTTTCTTATAGCATTAGAATTGTTCAAGTTCCTCTTATGAGTGAGAACATATGGAACTCCGTTCTTTGTTTCTGTGATAAATCACTGAGTATGATTGACTCCAAATCCATCCAGGTTGCTGCAAAGTCCATATATTTGTCATTCTTCATGGCTACATAATATTCCATAGTGTATATGTACCATATTTTTTTCATCCAGTCCAGCTTCGATGAGCAACATGGTTGGTTCCATGTTTTTGCTATTGTGAATAGAGCTGCAACAAACATACGTGAGCAGGTATCTTCTTTGTAGAATAATTTGAGTTTCTCCAGGTATATTCTCAATAGGGGAACTGCTGGGTCATGTGAAAGGTCAATTTCTAGTTCTTTCAGAAAACTCCAGACTGTTTTCCAGAGAGATTGTACAAGTTTTCGTTCCCACCAACAGTGTAGAAGCATTCCTTTTTCTCCACATCCTCACCAGCATCTGTTATTGTTTGTTTTATTAATGATGACCATTCTTACAGGGGTTAGGTGGTATCTCACTGTGGTTTTGATTTGCATTTCTCTGATGATGAGTGAGGCTGAGCACTTTTTCATGTGTCTGTTGGCTGCCCGTATATCTTCTTTTGAGAAGTGTCTATTCATGTCTTTTGCCCACTTTCCTCTCCCCAATTTCTATCACTATTTGAAGTTTTCAATTCTTTTCTTCCCTTTCTATCTAGAACTATCAAGCAGTCTTCTCTCTCTGTGAAAATTAGCTTTCTCAGTCATTCCTGGACTCTTCCTAGATCCAAAATCTAATTCTTAGTTTTCATTTTAATTAATATCAGAGGCCAAGCACCATGATTCATGCCTGTAATTCCAGCATTTTGGGAGGCTGAGATGGAAGATCACTTCATGGCAGGAATTTAAAACCAGCCTAGTCAACATAAGAAGACATCGTCTCTACAAACACTGAAAAAAAATTAGCTGAATGTGGTAGCATGGGCCTGTAGTCTCAGCTACTCAAGAGACTCAGGTAAGAGGATCCCTTGAGCCCAGAAGTTGGAGGTTATAGTGAGCTATCTTCACACCATTGCACTCCAGACTGGGAAACTAAGCGAAACTCTGTCTCTGAAAAAGAGCAAACAAAAACATTGGATCAATAAGTGGCATTGTTCACCACCACCACTACCCCCTCTGTAAAGGTGTCTTCATTTGGCTTTGAAGACACCATATTTTCTAGGTTACCCTTCACTTCAGGAACCATGTAGTATCAAATTCCTCTGATAATTTATCCTCATTCTTATTCACTAAAAAACAACCAAAGCGCATGCTTTAGAGTAGTCTCATGACTTTAAACAATATCAATGTGTTGGCAACACCAAAAAAAATAGAAAATTGTTTTCAAGATGTTATCACTGGGGGGAGGCTGAGTGAAAGAACTGCAGAGGTTTTCCAATTGCCTAAGAATCTACAATTATTTCCAAATAAAATATTCAAATAGATTTGCCAAAAACAATTTTTAGAAAAGTTTGTGCCTGGGTCCTCACCCATAGATTCTGATTTACTGGACCAATGCACAGTATGAGGTATTGTCTGTACACAGACTCTTTCCCCCTGTATCTGGCTTCTTTCTTTACCCTCTCTCAGGAGCAGTCTCTGGCCAGGGCTAGCCTCTGAAAATATGCATATTCCCAGTAACAAGTCATGAGATCCAGGCAACTGAGCAATGCTAAAAGCAATGTAGGCATCACTCTTAATCAATGTACCTGTAAATACCAAATAACAAATTGAATAATTAACTTGCTTTATTGTAACTGCTTGCTGTATTATTCCAAGATAAAGATTCTTCTCCGAAAAGCCACTATTGGTGCCTCCTATAAGTTTTAATAAACCAATGTCTTTTCTGCTGGATCCCCAGCAGAATGACTTCTTTGGAATAGGAAAAATCATTACAGGCAAGCCCTCTCAGATTTGGGGTTACCGCATCACCCATAGCCAAGGTTGAGAACCAGGAATAGAGCAAATAGTATCAATATAGAACAACATTTACACGTGGAAGATTCAACTAGTCTTGATTCTATGAAACCAACATCATAAATATTTTGGAAATAGGTAAGGTAATATAAAAAGAAATACATTTAGTCTTTCTTTAAACCTCATAAACCAACCTCTGCTAGTTTGAAACAGTTCTTCTGTAGCTTCCTCACCTCTCTCAGGTTTGATAGATTGAAGGAAGAGTTAGGGCCATGCTTCATATTAGGTTTTGTCTTAAAGGAATGTTGTGACTACTTTAAGCTTCTATGCAGACCATAAAAACTCTCCCTATATCAGCAATAAAGCAATTTCATTTTCTTATCATTTGTATGTTCACTGGAGTAGCACTTTCCATTTTCTTCAAGAATTTTTCTTTGCATCCACAGCTTGATTTTTGTTTCAAGAGGGCAAGCTTTCAGCCTACGTTGGCTTTCAACATGCCTTTCCCACTGAATGTAATCCTGGCTCTTGATTTATAATGAGAGATGAGTGACTCTATCTTATTAATTGGCCTAATTTCAATATTGTTTTATCTCAGGGAATAGAAAGGCCTATGGAGAGGGAGAGAGATGAAGGAATGGTTGACCAGTGGAGCAGTCAGAACACATGGATTTTATAAATTAAGTTCATCCTCTTACATGAGCACATGTTGTGATGCTCCCAAACAATTGCAATAATAACATCAAGGATTACTGATCACAGTTATAACAATAATGTGAAGACTTGAAATATTGTGAGAATTACCAAAATGTGACTTGCAAAGATGCTCAATATCCTTTATCATCAAAAAAATGCAAATTAAGATCATAGTGAAGTACCATTTCATACTCTCTATAAGTGTTACAATAAAAAAGAAAAACAAGTTCTGTTAATAATGTGAGAACAGCATGCCACCTTCTCCTCTCATCCTCTGCTCTGCCTACCGAGGTGGCAGCCATCTCCTACCCGGCATCATGGCTGCCCTCAGACCCCTAGTGAAACCCAAGATGGTCAAAAAGAGGACCAAGAAATTAATCCGGCACCAGTCAGACAGATATGCCAAGATTAAGCGTAACTGGAGTAAGCTCAGAGGTATTGACAACAGAATGTGTAGAAGATTCAAGGGCCAGATCTTGATGTCCAACATTGGTTATGGGAGCAACAAGAAAACAAAGCACATGCTGCCCAGTGGCTTCCAGAAGTTTCTGGTCCACAATGTCAAGGAGATGGAAGTGCTGCTGATGTGCAACAAGGTTTATTATGCTGAGATTGCTCACAACATTTCCTCCAAGAACCGCAAAGCCATTGTAGAAAGAGCATCCCAGCCGGCCATCAGAGTCACCAATCCTAATGCAAGACTGCGCAGTGCAGAAAATGAAGAGACAGCTCATGTGCACATTGTGTGTTTAAATAAAACCATATTAACTGCCAAATAATAGTAATAACAATAATAATAATGTGAGAACACAGGAATCCTCATACATTGTTCATGTGGCAAATGCAAAAGGATTCCACTTTGGGAGACAGTCAGACAATGTCTTAAAAATCTTAAATTTATACATATCCATATGACTCAGCAAATATTCATAGCAGGATAATTCATAATACCTCCAAACTTGAAGCAATCCAAATATTCACCAACTGGTGAGTAAATAAATAAAATTGCATGTATAAATGCAGTGTGATACTATTCAGCAATAAAAAGGAACAAACTATAGAAACAAGCAACAACATGCATTCACCTGAAAAGCATTATACCAAGTGAAAGTAATCAAACCTAAATGAGTACCTATAGTGGGCTTCAATTTATATAACATGTTCAGAAAATGTATAGGAACAGAATCAGATCAGTGGTTGCATAGAACTGGGTTTGGGAGCAGGAATTAACTCAAATAGGCACAAGTGATTGGGGGGAGGTTCAAAACTGAGTTGTAATGATGGTTGCACAATTCTACAAATTTGATAAAACTCAATAATTTGTACAGTTATCATGGCTGAAATGAATTTTTTATAAATTATACATCAATAAAGCTATTAAATAAGGACATATGCACAAAAAAATCATTGGGCCAAAGATGTGAAGACATTTTGCTATGGTTGGAAAATTCCCTTAGAACTTGTGCTGAGTTTAATTACTATTGTAACAGTAACAATATGTGGAACAATTAAGAAGTGATTAAGCCATGAGAACTCTCTACACTCATTGGTGGGTTAATGCTATTATTGTGAGGGTGAGTTTACCATTGTGGAAGTCTGTGTATTTCTTACTAAAGAATGAATTCAGTCTCTCTCTCTCTTTCTCCCTCTCCCTCTCTCCACCCCTCCCTCCTTTTCCCTCTCCTTTCTGACTCTTGCCCTTCTGTTTTCCACCATAATATGACTTAGCAAGAAGGTTCTCATCAGATGCTGGCACCATGATCTTGCACTTTCCAGCTCCAGAATCATTATAGCAGCAAAAACCAGATTAAGATACATGCCAATAAAATATATGAAGAGTGAATAAGGACATGAAAATGTGTGCAGCATTTGTATTAGTTTTGCGTTACTGGTGTAACAAATCACCACAAACTTATTGTCTTGAAACAATACAAACTTATTATTTTACAATTCTGTAGGTTCTATCTCTAATAATAAGCTCGCTGGATTAAAATAAAGAATGTAGGAGTAATCCTCTCTGGAGGTTTGAGGGGAGCATTCTTTTCCTTGTGTTTTTCACCTTCTATGAGCTGTCTACATTCTTTGACTTATGCCCCCTTCCATCCTGAAAGCCTGCGATGCCAGGTTGAGTCTTTTTTACATTCAATTCCTCCCTGGCCTACCCTTCTGCCTCCCACTCCCAATTTTAGGGACACTTTTGATAACATTCACTCCACCCAGACAATCCAGGATAATCTTCTTATTTGAAGATCAGCTGATTACCAATCTTTATTTTACTTGCAACCTTAATTTTCCTAAGATAATATGCTTACAAGTTCACGTTGCAGGGATTAGGTCCTGAAAATTTTTTCTCTAGTCCAATGACATAATTCCAAGGTTATCAGAAAACTGCATTCAAATGTTCTCTTCATACATTCCCCTAAAGAAGCAAGTTTGGATTCTAGCTGATAATAAGTTTTTTGTTTTTGTTATTTTTTTTTAAAGAATAATCAAAGAAAGACAATAACTGTGAATGAAAAAAAGTCTTACAACAGCCATGGTTATGAGGCAGGGAGCTCTTCCCCCAAGTCTTATAAGATAAAAGCCTTCCCAGAATAATGAAAGAGTTCTTCTAGCACCATAAGATAAAAACTTTTTTGGATGATCCATATAGAAAGAAATGTGGCCCCAATCTGTAATGTGCAACTGTAACTCTGCTGTAAACTTGAGCTATGATACCCAATTAACCAGTATGTTACTAATAAGCAAGCCTTTTGGGGGACAAGGAAACTAACAATGTACAAAAGGCAATGCCCCCTTACGCTAGGGGCTCAGTCTTTGGATGTGAATCCACTGAGCTGGTGCCAGCACAAATAAATGCTGTTTCCTGACAAAATAGCCTCGGTGTCCCATCTTTCTCTGTAGGGATTCTGCTACATTTCTGGTGCATTGGCTGGGAAACATGAGGCGGAAACAGTGTTTCCACCTCCCTTGTCACCCGGTGTATGACCCCCCCCCACACACACTGGGAGAGGTTACCTCGCCTGGCACCAGCAGACTGCTTGATCTGTAGGGGATTTGCCCTCCAGGTGTGCTGAGGTGAGGACCTTGGAAATGCAAGGGAACCCAGGGAGGCACAGGAAACAGTCAAAGGAGCCACACCCATCAGATTAGTAAGAACTCAGTTCAATTTGGTAGACTGCCTCTAAAGGCAGAAGGGGAGCCTGATCACCTCCCAGAATTGCCCAAGTCCCACAGGGGGATGAAACCATAACTCTTAAGACACTGGGTGGCAAGCTGGAGACAGCGTGTGAATGTGAGTGAACAAGACACCACCTCGTGGTGAAGCAAGTGTTGTAGCCCTGATTTGGTTCCAGTGGTGACCTTCACATGGCTAAATGACAGGAGTAGATTCAGGGGCGGGTGTGACCTTCATATGTTTAAACGGCAAGAGTAAGCCCTGTAGTGGGACCAAAATCTGGTCGGGGGTTATATCAGCTCGCCTATTGCCAAGAAAGCACCTGAAATATTTCCTGTAATGGGAAAACGGCATCCTTAGTCGAAACCTGGTAGGGGGTTATACCCACTTGCCTATTGCCAGAAGGCACCTGAAATATCCCCGTGAGGGGTACGACTGGAGAAAGATGAAGTGATTGTCCAATCCTCTTACCCTCCCATTCCTTTCCATCTTGGGTGTGATTGTCATCTTTAGGTGGGAGGAAACGGGTGGCAACCAGAGTAAGCTTACCCCCTTGGATTGCTTGTTAAAGAATTTCAAAAGGGGTTATTCAGAGAATTATGATATGAACTCCCAGAAAACTCTGGACCCTCTGTGAAGTAGATTGATCTTTGTTTGGGGTCTGGTGGCCCTCTGAGGGGTCACTGGACAAGAGACTAGCTAGTAAGTTGTTTGACGTCATTGTGGGGGATGCAGGCCACCCAGATCAATTTGCCTACATTGACTGTTGGCAAGATGTAGCCCTCTCTCACCCACCTTGGATAAAAGTCTGTCTAGAAAACAGCTATAGAATAATGCCGGCCCAAGCAACAACTTCTTCAAGGTGACGACCAGAGCTAAAAAATAAATAAATAAATAAATAAATAAATAAAACCTCTTCTGTCTGAGGAATCTGAAGAGATTCCCCCCCCTCCTTATGCACCATTGCACCTCTCCTTGCCACCCGTATCCCCTGCAATTGCTGCAACTGAAGCTGCGTCAGAGGTTGACCTCAGCCCAGAATCTGCCCTTTCCCCAAGGTCACCCTAAACACCCCTGGCAGCAGCTACTCCAGAGTCGCCAATGTTAACTCCTCACACCCAGCAGGAAGACACCAGAGAAACTTTGCTGACAGCTCCCCTCCCCCTGAATGTCAAGGGGCTTTACAACTGCCATTAAGGGCCTCTATACTACAATCCACATGACCAAATCCAAGGGGGACAACATATTTTTATATATATCAACCTTTTACCGCCAACGACCTTCTGAATGGAAACATCATATCCCCTCATATACTGAGAAGCCTCAGGCCATGATTGATCTAAGGCAGTCCATTATTCAGACCCACAAGCCCACTTGGACTCATTGCTGCCAGCTTTTCTTAACTTCGATTAACACTGGAGAATGTCTTCACATTATTCAGGCTGCTTTAAAATGGCTAAAGGAGCATGTGCCTGAGGGAACCCTGAACTCACAAATATATGCCCAAAGACATTTCCCCCTCCTCCCCAGGAAAACACCCAATAGGACCCCAGTGATGGCCATGAATTTCAAATGCTCGAATGTTATCAAGAGGTCCTTTTGGGTGGTATGGAGGAAGGAGGGGAAAAGGCCATAAACATGAATAAAACCTTCCAGGTATTCCAAAGCCTTGAAGAGAGCCCCAGTCAATTTTTTGAGAGGCTATGTGAGGCATTCTTTACACTCTCTTTGACTCAGAGACAGCTGAAAAATCAACAATGATCAATGCGGCCTTTGTTAGCTAATCTCAGGGAGATATTCAGTGAAATTTACAGAAATTAGAAGCTTTACTGGGATGAATGCCAGTCAGCTAACTGAAGTTGCAATAAAGATATTTGTTAATTGGGACCAAGAGGCCAGAAGGGAGACAGATCAAGAGAATGAAAAAGAAAGTAGACTTTGTTGCCACTGTTTTGGCAGAGCAACACACTCAGGGAGCTATCCCACCAAGCCGAGGCCCAGGCCGAGGTCAGGGCAAACAGAGAGACCAGCAAGAAGGCCCATTTTGCCCGGTTATAAGATTAGGGAGGAACCAATGTGCTCACTCTTCCAAGAGGGGCACTGGAAAAATGAATGCCTGGAGCTGGAGGATTTCTGTCCTGACCCTCAAAGAAAAAGGAGAGGCCAGATGGTTCAGGGACAATACCAGCCCATGCCCCAACCGTATGTGGCCCCTGAGAATCCTTTTTTTGGCCTAATGCCATAGAAAACTATGGAGAAGACTAGGACAGAACAGGCTCCATTTTACTAGGTCCCCAGGAACCTATGGTCTGAATGACCATGGGGGGGCTGGCCCCTTAACTTCATGGTAGACACATTCAGTAGTGACCCAGCCTGTGGGCCCTCTTTCACCAAGACAAGCTACCACTGTGGGAGCCACAGGTGGCTGAACCCATCACCCCTTTTTACAGCCCCGGCAATGCAATTTAGGGGGCCACAAAGTTGTCCATGAATTCCTGAACCTCCTGGATTGTCCAGTGACTTTAATGGGCCGAGACCTTTGGGAAAGCTACATGCCGAAATAGCCTTCTACTCCAATGGCCAGGCAACTTTATCCCTGGGGAGTCCTGAAGCAAAAATCATGACTCTTACAGTTCCCCGAGCAGTAGAGTGGCGCCTCTATAACCTCATAGAGGAGCCATGGCAAGAACCTGAACTTCCCTTCAAGGTGCCCCGGGGCTGAGGATACTTCCCCTGGACTGGCCCAGAACATACCCCAGTAGTGATAGAACTAAAGCTGGGGCTATGCCCATCTGTCAGAAACAGTATTTCATCCCTTGCAAGGTGCAGATTGGAAACCAAAAGCACCTGGAGAGACTTTTAAAATACAGAATCCTCTGTCAGTCGTCCTGGAATCCGCCGCTATTGCCAGTTCAGAAACAGGGAACAGATGATCACAGGCCAGTTCCAGATTTACGGGTAGTTAATCAAGTCACTGTTACTTCACACCCAGTTGTCCCCAACCCCTACACTCTCCAAAGTCTTATCCCCACTGAAGCCACCTCCTTTACCTGTTTAGGCTTCAAAGATGCATTCTTTTGTATCCGCTTGGCTCCTCAAAGTCAGATGATTTTTGCTTTTCAATGGGAAAATCCTGATAACAGTGATAAAAGTCAATTGACTTGGACTAGACTGCCACAGGGTTTCAAAAATTCCCCAACCATTTTTGGTACAGCACTAGCCTCTGATTTAAAGGCCTTCCCAGAAATCAGTATGGCTGTACGCTGCTCCAATATGTGGACGATCTGCTGCTGACTGGGTGAACATGGAAGGACTGCATGAAAGGAACACAGCAGTTCCTTACCCTCCTATGAAAGGCCTACTAAAAGTTTCAAACACAAAGGCCCAAATTTGCCAAGAGAAGGTGATATATCTAAGTTTCCATTTATCCCAGGGGCATGTCAGCTCAGCCCAGAAAGAAAGCAAGCTGTTTGCTCCATTCCAGTTCCAACTACCAGATATCAGGTTTGGGAATTTCTTGGGGCCACAGGGTTTTGTAGAATTTGGATACTAACTTTTCACTGCCGGCAAAGCCTCTCTATTATGCCACAAAGGGGAGAACAAGCACAATAGAAGGCCTACAAGGATATCAAGCAAGCCCTCTTTAGTGCACCTAGTCTGGGGCTCCCTGACATATCTAAGCCATTTTTCCTATATATACACAAACAAACTGGAGTGTGGGTAGGGTTCTTAACCTAAATGCTAGGATATTGGCACCACCCAGTAGCACACCTCTCCAAGCAGCTTGAGGCAGGCCACCTTGCCTATGGGCACTCGCTGCCACGGCCCTTCTAGCGGCAGAGGCTGACAAATTGACTATGAGACAAGACCTAATGGTCTGGGTGCCATGATTGGTGTTAACATTAAAGGAATATAAAGGGCAATACTGGTTAACTAACACTTAAATGGTCAAATACTGGGATACGTTGTGTGAAAAATCACACATCCACTTGGAAGTGGCGTGGACTTTCAACCCTGCAACCCTGCTGCCTACCAAGCTGGGTCAGCCCTGTCATGATTGCATCAAGGCCATGGACAAGGTGTTCTCCAGGTGACCTGACTTGACATACCAGTCTCTTAGGGATCCCGATGTGGAATATTTCATGAAGAGCGGCAGCTTCATAAGGGAGAGAAAACAGTTTGCAGGATACTCTGTAGTAACCCTGCAGTCCACTATCGAGGCAAAGCCTCTGCCAAAAGGGGCTTCAGCACAAAAGGCAGAATTAATTGCACGAACCTGAGCCCTCCAGTTAGTGGCAGGACTAAATGTCAATATATACACCGACTCTAAATATGCCTTCATCACTCTCCATGCACACAGGTCTTTACATAAGGAGAAGGGCTTAATCAACTCAGGAGGCAAGGGCATAAAATATGGTAAAGAGATTCTTAAACTCTTAGATGCTGTATGGGCTCCCTAAAAAAGGTAACCATCATGCATTCCTGAGGACACCAGAGGGGAGACACAATGGTTACTCAAGGAAACCACACAGTGGACTGGGGAGACAAAACTCAAAGTCTCCCAAGGAGCAACAGAGCCAACGACTTTGGCTGCTGCATTGTTCCCAAGTGCACTGGCAGAACAGGACTCTAATTATTCACAGCATGAGCAAATTTGGTTCAAAACTGAAGATGGGAATTTTCTCCTGAGTGAATGGTGGAAATTTTAAAATGGGCAAGTTGCTGTCTCTGAGGCTTTGGCCCCAAACTTTGTCAAGCATTTTCAACAAGAAACTCATATGGACCAGACAGCTCTCGAGACTACATTAGACCAGCATTTCTATGTACCCCAACTCTCAGTATAGCGAATGCAATATGTAAACAATGTGAAGTATGTGCCCGAAATAACCCACAGCAGGGACCTAAGAGCTCTCTGGGAGTGCAGAGTGTTGGAGGGGCCCCATTTGCATAATTGTGGACTACACTGAGCTTCCCTGAGTCGAGACTGGAAATATCTGTAAGTTTTGTGTGTACTTTCGCAGTTGGGTAGAAGCCTTTCCTACCTGCACCGAAAAGGCACAACAAGTGACATTGTGGCAGGATGCAGCAAATGCTCAAATATATTTCTTTTATGATTGAGTGAATAAACGTAGAAACACATGTAGCTACTTTGGGATCAGCAGTTGGCCTCATAGCAATCACCTGGACTGACAAAATGTCTCCCACTAACCCTGTGGCAGGAAGGGGGGTTGGTAGCAGTTAAAGGTATTTCCTTTAGAAAGGCAAGTTGCAACTTTAAAGACCCGCCAGGCTCCAGGTAGGTTTTGTTTAAGAAAGGTCATTTCATGGAAATGCAAATGAGTGAGTAATTCACAGACTTATCCAAAACCCCTTCTTCTGAAGTTGATGGTCTACAACCCTGCAGTTCCTGGAAACTATTTGTTCTTTGAAAAAATCTGATTTTTCTGAGTACAATCTTGTAAGATTCCAAAGGAAATATGTAATCACTCAACACGACCCCCTCCCTTACCTAAATAAGACCCCACTTCTCCTGTTCTGGGGTGCTCGATTTGGATGCATTCGACCCTCGGGCTCACTGGGATGGCCAGAATAATAAAGTGCCACTTCCTATAATAGTCTCAGTGTCACGATCTATTTTTCCTGCTACATTTCTGGTGCGCTGGCCAGGAAATAAGGAGTTTGGAGATGGTGGTTCCACCACCTTTGTCATCGAGGTACAACCTCCAGGGCAATGGGAAGGGCAATCTTGCCTGGTGTGCAACGGACATTTTGATCTGTAGGAGGGAGGTCCCTCCCTGTGCACTGAAGCTTGGACCACGAAGCACAACAGGGACCCAAGAGGCAAGGAACTGGCATAACGATGACCATCTGACGGAAATGACAGAAAGACCACCCGATGGAAAGGGTAGGAATAAAAGGCCTTTGCATAGACCTGCCAATGGATGGCAGAAGGGGAGTTTGATCACCTTCCGGAGCCTGGTAGTAATCTCCAGCCTGAAGGAAAGGGCTGAAAGGCAGTGGAAGGAAACACTGTCTGAAGATGAACCCATAGGCTCCTAAGATTAGGACGGAGAGTTGAAGAATGTGCTGTGTGCTTGTGTGTGAATGAGACAGATGGCAGGAGGGCTCCGCATAAAGTTAGTCTGTGTTGGGGGTGTACCAACCTGCCAATTGCTAAGAGGTGTCTGAGATATCTTCACAAGGAGTATGACTGGAGGGGGGGGCAAAGCAGATGTTTCCCGTACCCCTCATTCTCTTATTTGTGTGTGTCTGTTGTTTTAAATCTGCTAAAAAGCTGATTGAGTTATTATGCTTTGTTTCATGGGACATGTCTTTTAAAAACTTGATTGGCGCATGTTTCTTTATGTTATTTTATGTCTTCCTTTATTTGTGTGGTGTTTTCTCCCAACCCATTGGCACTGTTAAAATTTCTGCCTTTTGTTGTTAAGGTTGTGGAAAAACTGCCTGCTGCATATAAGAAGTGTTACCAGTTACCTTAAATTCTTTCTGGGGACCACGCCCCTTCCCTTCCTTAGCCTGAGTCCTCCTTCATAAATTCTGATGGACCTCATTCTAATTCACCTGTAAAGAAACGTAGAAATGTCCCTTATGTGCTATTTAGCCTTTTGCTAACTCAGTGCAAGTTAATGCTAGCCTTGAAGAAAGAAAAATTTGTAATCTTTCTCTGGCAACTAAGGGAATGAATAGGCTGTTCTCGTTTTCAAATGCTAAAAGTCAGGTTAGTTGAAAGTAAGTCTGTTTCTAAATATTTAGGCCTTGCCTAAGATCATAATCAACTGCTTTTCCCTGTAAAACTGTTGGGAAGTCTCTTAGAGTTGTGTAATGTATGCTGAGTCCCTACTTTATATTGTAATGCTAAATAACACTAATGCTTGCATTTTTGGCTATGCTTGACTAGCACACCTCTTACAAGACTGGTAAAGCTTTAAATGCTAAATACTTTGCAGTACTTAATAAGGCATGGGAACTGGCCATTTCCACCTGATTAAGTCACCATGTAAGCTCAGTACTTTAACTAAGGGACAGGTCAAGTACTAGGCACACTCTGTGGCACATAGAGTGAGACTTAATCACTCTCATTTAATTGACTACGTCTTACAACTAAGGCTGCTGTTTAGTAATTCATGAGGATTTTTGACAGTTTTGCCTGTTCATAATTATGAATAAGTAGGAACAGATCATTTTACATCTACGTGGTCTGTTCACTCTTAAAAGGTTTTGTACCAGGCCATTTTTGCAGACATCATTGAAAAGTCGTGGAGCAAAAGAAAAAAAGGGGGGGGGGGCTTCAAGAAAAGCTGAAAACACTCAGTCTGGGAGAAGCCATCAGGGTTCCAGGAATTTCTGACATTGCTGTTTGCGACTTTATTTAGTTATGTGATTGTTTTAGAATTCTCCTTTGAGAAATAAATTGCAAGTGTTCAAAGCAAATTCTGGGTTTTCAAGAGACGTAAACAGGAGATTGTGTAGTGGTCTGTGCCCTTGAATACCCCAATGGGACAGATTTTGAACAATTGGAGCAAATTAAAATTACATGGTTTAATAATAATTAAGTGCATTATTAAAAATCAAACTTAAACTCACTACAAGTTAGCAGATAATAAGATTTGGAAAAAAAACTATCTGGCAATTAAATTCACTTTGTAGACCTAAGGAAAAATAAAATGGTCAAGAGTTCTGTATGCAGAGGCATTTTAAAAATTTATTTCACTACTTTGCAAACAAGATTATACCCTATAGAATATTAAATGCCAAACTCCAGAGGCTTAACTCAGAACTAGAAATACCAAACTCCCAATTATAGAAAACCTCTGAGGTTCTTAGAAACTAAAACATTAAGAAAAAAAAGGAGAAGAACTCCAAAATGAGCACCAGCCAGAGGAAAGGTAAACAAATTGGCAGTTGTCACCAAAGGCAAAGCTCCAGTCATCCAAAAGAGGCCTAATAAGGATAAACCTTCTAAGGGGGATGGTATCAGCTGCTGTAAATGTGGTCAATCTGGGCATCTAAAGCACAATTGTTCTTAATGGCCTAAGCCCCCAGGACCTTGTCCAATATCCAGACTAAAAAGCCCCTGAAAGAGATGGTGTGGCCTCTCCTGAAGGAGGGGTAAACACCTAGCTCAGTGATGGTGGCTGTTGACTGAAGGGGGAGGGGCACAGCCCAGAGCAGTACTCTATATGCCATCCACCCAGAGAATCCTTGGGTCTATATGAATGTGGCTGGGATCCAAATTAATTTCTTAATTAATACTGAAGTTAAGTTTCTAGCCCTTGTGCTCATACTGAAATTCTTTCTCCAAAAACCTGCTCTCTAGTGGGAGTTAAAGGTGTTCCAAAAACTAAATGTTTCACCTAACAGTTACTAAAAGGTTAATTCAAATTATGACTGTAAAAGGTTATCTATAAATAAATAAAAAGGAAGGCAAAAATCAAAGGAAAAATATAAAAAGGTTGTTGGTATACAAATAAGATTTTAGTAAGAAAACAAAAAAGAAATGAATATAAGAAAAAAGATAGCTGGGCTCAGTGGCTCAGCCTGTAATCCCACGCCTTTGGGAGGCTGAGGTTAGTGGATTGTCTGAGCCTGCAGGTTCGAGACCCACCTAGGCGGCGAGACCTCATCTCTACAATAAATCAAAAAATCAGCCGGGCGTGGTAGCATATGCCTATAATTCTGGCTACTTAGAAGGCTGAGGCAGAAGGATCTCCAGAGCCCAGCAGGTGAGGCTGCGGTGGCCGGGAGCAGCCACTGCACTCCAGTCTGGGCGACAGAGTGAGATTCCAACTCAAAAAAAAAAAAAACAAGAAAAAAGATATTTTTATCTAAGAGGAAATCTTATGTGGTACATTTCTGTCCTATAATAAAGTAGATAGTTAAGAGAATGTTTTAAAAGGGGGTAGAGAACAAAAATAAAATGGTATAAGCATGCCAAAAATAGTATAAGGAAAGTTTATGAAAAACATACATACAAAAGGAATTCTACAAACAATCTAGACATAATATAGTCTTTTCTGGATGCAAGTCTCCAAACATTTTTGGATTTCTCTTCAAATTTTATATAAAATTTACTTAAGTGCCTAGTTCAAATTATAGTCTAAAACAATCTGTCAGGCTACCATTATATAGCCCAGAAATACAAAAGCTGGTACTTGTAATGAAGCCACAGAAATTCAAGTTTATCATTTAAGTTATGCTAATAACTTCAGGCCTTGTAACTTTTGTTCCAAAGATAATCAGCCACTGTCTATAATTGTCAAAATGTAGGCCTAACTTTATTCCTTTTATTGAGCTAGAATCCAGTAATTTCATGCCCACATAACGGTCATGCAAAAATTCAGCCAGTGCCTGCAAACAATGCCACTGCTGAAACAAATCTGGACACCTCAAGTCAGACAGGGAAAGATTTTTGATCTCTGGCTATGCAGGACTACGCCCATTATCAGCTCTGAAGAAATGACAGAAGACGCACCTTCACCCCACAGCACCCCAAATGATTATGGGATCGAAAAATCTCTAAAGAATAAGTAATTGAGGCAGGGTAGCTAGCACAGGCTAGACATAATAAATTTCCTATAGGTAGATTTTAAAAGGCATTCAAACATTTCTACTGCAGGCTGAGTAGCAACCTATCCCACCCTCAGCAAATCCAGGGAAAACTCCATCAGATGTAAAACTAGGACAGTACAATCTTTCAGTTTGCGGGTTAGCATAATAATCACTAGAAATCCTTTGGAGACATGAGTAAACTAAACATAGGTATTTGGTATTGCATCACTCAGTATCCAAGTCCCTGAAATGGTATTTGTTAAACATTTGACATTGTTTAATGGTAGACCTTTTTCTTACACTTCTGAAGGAAAGGGGGGGCCACAAACATAAATGCTCATTAGAAAATGTGTTATCTATTTGGGACAAATTTTAATCACAGTTTATAAGCTTATTTCCCTAGATGCTTCTTGGACCAGAAAAAACTCAAACATCTCAGGGGAGTAAGTGCTGCTAAAAATTGAAGAAAGAACCCAACCAACAAATGTAAGAAGAAAAAAAAAAAGTACCCTAAGAGTGGTCCTGTCCCTATACTAGTCTATAGAATTTAAATACTTAACTACTCTATCATGATGAAACCCCTCTATAAAGCCTCAAAGAGGGGTAAACAAAAGCCCTTGCTATGGAAAAAGGCCCAAAACCAGGCCTTTGAATAAAGTAAACAGGCTCCTTGCCTTTTGAAATTCTTTATGGGCAGCCACCCCCTCTCATTAGGGGCATACAGGGAAACTTAAAGGAAATAGGAAGTCTTGCCCTAAAACAGCAAATGCAAGCTCAGGTTCAGTCCTAAATGCCATCCATTGTCAAGTCAGAGAACGATTGCCAATTAGTTAAACTACTGATGCCCATTCTTTTAAGCCAGGTAATATGGTATGGGTAAAAGAATGAAATGTACAACCTTTGAAGCCCCTCTGGAGGGGGCCATTTACTGTTGTTTTATTTACCCTGACCGCAAAGTAGCCGAAGTAGTTCCTCGGATCCATTATAGCAGAATAGGATTGGGAGTGCACTGCAGATTCGGCAGCATCCCTTAAGCTGACTGTCCAGAAAGTCAAAATTTCTCAAGCCCTGCTTTAGAAGCCTGAGGATACTTCAAGCCCTGCTTCAGTCACACACTGGAGGCTGACTGATCAACACAAGGCAGAAGATTAAGGATTCAGCTTAAGAACTCAGTGGACATTACTGATAAGCCATTGTTTTGCGTTGTCAACTTTTATATTTGCTACACTGTTTGTCATTTTAATTGCTGCAGAACTAACTTTATTTGCTGTAGGATTAACAGAGTTGTTCCCATTGAGCATGTTAGAAAAGGGTTTCACTAGCATTCCCATTCTTTCTTATAATAGGAAATGTTCTTGTGCTTTTATGTATTTCTGCCTAATATGGGTGTTTATCACTTCCCTCACACACCCAGCATGTATGTGTATAGAAACTGTCTGACCAGATGTAAGAGTTTTCCATCATTATTCATCCCAGTCACGAGTTTGTTCTGGTGACCAACAAGGCCTGTTTGGTATTGGGCATCTGCTTATGTAAATAAATCTTCTCAATGTACTAAAGGGCTATTTTGGACATATAAAAAGGTTGCATATGCCCAGTTCCCAGCATTATGAAAAGGCACATGTACCATAGGAATAATCCAGCCAGGATTTTTCCTTCTGCCTAATCCAAGGGGGGATGAACTAGGCATTCCCCTTTATGAAAGCCTCAAAACACGAGATGCTCAATCCCTCGACCAAGTTCCTAATACAGGAGGGACCCCGGTTTGGAAAGATGATGAATGGCCACCCCAGAGAATTATAAATACTTATTGCCCAGCCACATGGGCACAAGATAGGAGTTGGAAATGCCGCACACCTATATATATGTGCTAAATCGCATTATCAGGTTACAAAGTGTCTTAGAAATTATAACTAATCAAACAGCCACGGCTTTTGAGCTTGTTGCTCAGCAGCAAGCCCAAATGCACACAGCTATTTATCAAAACTGCTTAGTTTTGAACTACCTGCTAGCGGGGTAAAAAAAAAAGTATGTGGTAAATTTAATAGCTCTAACTGTTGTTTGCAAATAGATAATAATGGTAAAGTTATAACTAATATAGCCACCAATGTTAGAAGACTTGCCCATGTCCTGGTGCAAAAATGGCAAGGCATAAAAATCGGCAATTAATTTGAAAACATGTTCTTGGGTCTGGGAGGATTTAAGTATGTTATTGGATCTAATAATGGTAGGATCCTGCCTTATCCTCCCTTGCATAGCCCCAATAATTATGAATGCCATTTCTGAGTTTGTGGAAACAGTTGTTAAACGAAAAACTGTGGCCTATATAATGTTAATGCACTAAATTAAAAATGATGATGCTTTAGATCCATAAAGGATCAAGCATCAAGGGGGAAATGTGGCAGGATGCGGCAAATGCTCAAACATATTTCTTGTATGATTGAGTGAATAACCACAGAAACACATGTAGCTACTTCAGGATCAGTAGTTGGCCTCATGGCAATCACCTGGGATGACAAAATGTCTCCCACTAACCCTGTGGCAGGAAGGGGGGTTGGTAGCAGTTAAAGGTATTTCCTTTTGAAAGGCAAGCTGCAACTTTAAAGACCCGCCAGGTGCCAGGCAGGTTTTGTTTAAGAAAGGCCAAATGGCCAGAGACTGGCCATTTCATGGAAATGCAAATGAGTGAGTAATTCATAGACTTATCCAAAACCCCTCTTCTGAAGTTGACGGTTTACAACCTTGCAGTTCCTGGAAAGCATTTTTCTTTGAAAAAAATCTGATTTTTCTGAGTACAACCTTGTAAGATTCCAAAGGAAATATGTAATCACTCAACACGACCCCCTCCCTTACCTAAACAAGGGTATAAGACCCCACTTCTCCTGTTCTGGGGCGCTCAATTTGGATGCATTAGACCCTCGGGCCCACTGGGATGGCCAGCGTAATAAAGTGCCACTTCCTATAATAGTCTCGATGTCATCATCTCTCTATTTTTCCTGCTACAGCATGGCTACTTATAAAGGAAATCATTCCCCAATTCAGAATCCCAGTGACTATAGGATCAGATGATAGGCCGGCATTTGTGGCTGAGGTAGTACAGTCAATGGCAAGAGACTTAGAAATCACATGAAAATTACACACTACCTATTGCCCCCAGAGATCTGGAAAAGTGAAACGGATGAACCAGACTCTAAAGCTACAACTGAGTAAACTGTGCCAGGAAACTCACTTGCAATGGAACCAGCTGTTGTTGATTACTTTGCTAAAAATCAGGTCTATCTCCACAAAACAGACAGGGCTTTCCCCTTTTGAAATTCTTTATGGGTGCCCTCCTCCCATTGTTAAACCTATAAAAGGAGATTTAAAAGTGGTGAGTAACCTTACTCTAAGACAGCAGATACAGGCTCTAGACTCAGTCCTTACTGTTATACATTATTGGGTTAGAGAGTGGCTACCTGTGAGCTTAACCATGGACACTCATCCCTTTAAACCCGAGGATGATGTATGGGTAAAGGAATGGAACATCCAGCCCCTAAAGCCCCTTTGGAGAGCTCCGTTTACTGTTATTTTGTCCACCCCCACTGAAATAAAGGTAGCTGAGGTGGGCCTCTGGATTCATCGCAGCGGAGTGGTCTTCTGAGACTGAGAGTACACTGCTAATCCACCAACACCCAGGAAACTGACTCTCTGAAGAAAGCAAGCTATGACCCCAGGACCTTAGAGGACCGCAGTCCTGCTTTAGTCACTCTAGTAGCTAACTAATCCATGCACAGCAGAAGCTTGAGGAATCGACCATCAAACAAACAAACAAACAGTGTTTTTAGTGTAGTATCATCCCTTACTATTGTCTGTTGCTGTAATTCTTGCCTTGGGTTTTGCTGCAGGTTTGGCATTGGTTGCTCCAGATAGCTGGACCCATGGTGAGAGGTTACTGTCAGCACTCTTTTATCTTTCTTTGATGGGTTGTATAATCATTGTCTATTGTTACTAATCTGGCTCCCCTTTGTAATTGCAAAGCCCTCTGCTTCATGTGACCAAAGTATTAGCACAACCAGAGGGGGTCAAGGAGTTACTTGGACTCTCCTTTACCAGACCCATTTCTCTGCCAGGGACCTTCAGGCATAATAAGACTATCTATTCTATTTGTCAGCAAGAAAATCAGTACACCTGCTTTAGTCCACAATACCCCCTGAGTGAAGAATGGCTAAACATCCATCACACCAAAGACAAAGGGTATTTAATTAAGCAAACCCTAATTACTGATCCCTGCCAACCATTGTCTGTATTCTTTGATGCCTGCTGAGCCATGAATGAAACCTAGTGGTATGCTGTACCCATGGTACCAGTACAAAATCATGTGGAAGCCTAGCCTGGGAGAGGGCATATAGGCTCAATGATAAGTATCTATGTGAACAGCCTGCAAATGGAATCTGATCCCCATGTTATAGTTTATCTGAATTCTTTTGTCTTCATTGGAGCTATGTATCATGGGCCACTTGGAGAGGTCAAGGTAAATTTGCCTTCCTTCAAAAGGGTGTTGCCACCTCTAATTGTAAATCAGGAGCCTACAATCCTGTTAACTTTACCATCCTTAACCTAAAAAATCTGGGATGGAAAACAGGCTGTCAACTTGGCATATGTATTCATGGGCGAGGTCTTGACCCTGGAGCTCTACTATATGCCAAAAGAGTCACAATCTCACTCCAAGCCTCCTTCCATGAGGACTTTTACTCTTTTTATAAAGAAATAGAAAGTAGTCCCCTTCTCCTCTCTGTTATGACTAGAAATTTGTTCCTAACCTTAGCAGAAACTATCACTCAGTCTTTAAGGATCTCCTCTTGTTACGTATGTGGGGGAACAAATGTGGGGGAACAAATATGGGAGATCAATGGCCATGGGAAGCTAGAAAACTGGAACCCCATGAGCTCCACAATGAAACAAGGTATCCCAGCCCTGCCAATGGAATTTGGCTACTTAAAATCTCAATTATAGAAAATAATTGCCTTGCCGGTTGGGAAACAAAGTTTAACACTCCTGTTGGAAGACTAACATGCTTAGGACAAAGGTATTATAATATCACAAACCTCAGCGGTGGGGGTCCCAAGACCACCCCAAACCAACCCCTCACCCTTTGTCTGACTTCCCCCACCTTCAACAGGCATGGAACGCTATTGATATAAACATCAGATGGCAGGCCCCAAATGACCTATATGTGATCTGTGGGAAAATAGCCTATATTGTACTTCCTTCAGACTGGACAAGAGTTTGTGTGTTAGTTCTATTCAGCCTTCCTTTTTCCTATGCCCACTTGCAAAGGGAGAACAGCTGAGGATCCAAATATATAAAACCTAGAACTCCCAAAGAAAGTGACGTGTTCTACAAATTGGAGACTGACAATTGGAGCGTATTATCCAATACTATGGCCCAGCTACCTGCTGGGCACAGGATGGATCTTGGGGCTATCGGACACCCATTTACATGCTAAACCACATAATTCGATTACAGGTGGTTGTTGAAATTATAACTGATAATTTTAGGTTTTGCATTTAGTTCTATGAGCATTTGAGTTCATATTTATCTATGGTTCAACGCATGGGTCAAAATTTATTTACTTATTTATTTTGCATTGAGATAACACGATTTGTGGGAAAAAACCAATTCTTTCTACTGAATTGTCTTTGTATTTTTGTCAAAAATCAATTGTCCACATAGTGGGGTATTATTACTGAATTCTCTATTCAGTTACATTGGTCTGTTTGTCTAATTCAATGATGTCAATACTGCACTTTCATGATTATTGTATTGTTGTGTAGCAAGTCTTGAAAATCAATAAGTTTTAGTTCTTTAACTTTGTTCTTTTTCTTCAAAGTTGCTTCTATTATTATTCTAGGAAAACATTTCCCTATGAATTTTGGAATATTTTCAATTTTTATAAAAGAAACAAAACTTACTAGTGTTTTGAATGGAGTTGTGCTGAAATCTATAGATTAATTTGGGAAGAATTGACATATTTATAATACTTGTAAACAAACTATATCACTTAATACAGTAGATTTTTTTCAACATTTTAAGTTTATTTATAGAAATAAAACATTTCATTTAAACCTTAAAGCATTCATTAATTTACAAAGTTTTGAATCACAGGTCAACTCTACTTAAAGTTCATTTTTTTTTCTCTTTTATTTTCATTCTATTTATTTATTTATTTATTTTTTGAGTTGGAGTCTCACTCTGTCGCCCAGGGTCCCGGCCACTGCAGCCTCGACCCACTGGGCTCCGGCGATCCTTCCGCCTCAGCTTTCCGAGTAACCGGAATTACAGGCACGCGCTACCATGCCCGGCTGATTTTTTGATTTATTATAGAGATGAGGTCTCGCCAAGTTGCCCAGGTGGGTCTTGAACTTCCCAAAGCACGGGATTACAGGCTGAGTCACCGAACCCGGCTTAATTTTCATTTTAAAATTGTGGGGTACAACTCTGGGTTAGGCATACAAATATTCACTGTGCAAGTACCCCTGTTGATGAGGTGTGCCCCTCCTTCCCCAGGCAGATATCAACTACTGTCAATCCTACCTCCCCACCCCATCTCCTCAATACAGTAGATCTTTAAATTCTCTCAGCAATGAGTTAACTGGTTTTTCATAGACAAGAGTTGCCCATCTGCGTCAGATTTATGCCTAAATATTTCATACTTTTAATGTTACTGTAAAGACTTTGTGGATATATTTCATAAACTTAGGCCTTAAAATTTTTTAAATTATAATTTTATTACAAGCAAAAATGTAAAAACAATACTAAGCTCATAGGCTGTACAAAAAGAAAAGCTATGAGATAGATTTGGCACACAGGTTATAGTTTTCTGACCATTAGAATAGAATAGAATAGATTGTGTGTGTGTGTGTGTGTGTGTGTGTGTGTGTGTGTGTGTGTGTGTGTGTGTGTGTGTTTTGGGAGTCTCCCTCTGTCACCTAGACTGGAGTGCAGTGGCCGCTCCCGGCCACCTCAGCCTCAACCTGCTGGGCTCCGGCGATCCTTCCGCTTCAGCCTTCCAAGTAGCTGGAACTACAGGCATGCTCCCATGGCCGGCTAATTTTTGATTTTTATTGTAGAGGTGAGGTCTCGCCAACTTGCCCAGGCGGGTCTCGAACCCATGGGTTCAGGCAATCCATTCACCTCAGCCTTCCAAGTGCTGGGATTACAGGCTGAGCCAGCAAACCCAGCCAGAATATAATAGATTTTTAAGCATCAATCTTGTATCCCGCATTTTTTCCTAAACTTGCTCATTAATTTTATTTTTGGTAGATACCATCAGATTTTCTACAAAGAAAGTCATAGAACTACCTGTAAATAAAGGTAGTTTAGCTTTTTTTCTTTTCAGTCTTCGTATCTTTTCCTTTTTTTATCTAATTGTTTGTTCTTTTGTTTTTTTATAATTTTTTAAAATTTTAAATATGTGGGGTACAATTCAGGGTTAGGTATACAACAAATGTTCATTATGCAGGTATTCTTTGTGATGAGGTATGCTCCACGTCCCCTGGCAATTTTACAATAGTTGTTCAAGGTCCGCTTATGAGTGAGAACATGTGATACTCGGCAGCATTCTTCTCAGACCTGGAAACGACAACACAGGAATTCACGTGCAAGCATAAGCAACCACAAATAGCCAAAACAATCCTCAGCAAAAAAGAAACAAAGCAGATGGCATCATGCTCACAGACTTTAAGCTTTAGTATGGAGCTACAATAATCAAAATAGCCTGGTATTGGTACAAGAACAGACATATAGACCAATGGAACAAGATAGAGATTCCGGAAGCAAAATCTCCATTTCTCAACCAACTGATCTTGACAAAACCTTCACCATCAACCACTGAGGAGAGGAGAAACTATTCAGTAAATGGTGCTGGGAAAACTGGCTGACCACATGCCGAAGATTAAAACAAGACCCCTACCTATCAGCATACACAAAAATCAACTCTAAAATAGATCAAATACCTAAATGTAAAACCTCAAACTATAAGAACCTTAGAAAACACAGGAGTCATCCTTATGGTATCTTTTCTTTATCTTATCTGATTGCACTGGCTAGAACCTCCAGTACAATGTTAAATACAAATAATATGAATGAACCTTCAAGTCTTGTTTCTAGTCTTGAATCTTGTAGGGAACACATTCATTTTTCCACACTAAGTAGAATACTAACTATAAGCTTTTCATAGATACTCCTTTTTAAGTTGAAAAAGTTGCCTTCTATTCCAAGTTGGCTAATAATGTTCACTAGGAATGAATGTTGGATTTTTCCAAATGCTCTTTTATATATTTTTTCTTTTTTAGTATATTAATATTGGTGAATTTCATTGACTTTTTAAACATGCAGAGAGCCTCACATTCTTAATATAAACCCCACATTGTTATTTATATTAATACTGACTTTTATATATATTGTTGTATTTGATCTACTTAAATTTTGTGTATACTTTAAATCTGTGTTCATTAAAGATATTGGTATATGGTTGGGTTTTTTGGGGGTTTTTTTACCTTTTTTTGACATCTTTGTGTTTGGTATCAGATAGTGCTGGACTCAAAGAATGATAGAGCAAGCATTCTTTCTTCTTCATGTTTCTGTATTTATATAGATTTAATATTATTTCTTCCTTACATGTTTGGTAGAATTCATCAGTGAAGCCACCTGGGCCTGGAGTTTGCTTTATGGGAAATTTTTCACCTATAATAGTTAATAACTATGGGGCTATACAGATTATCTCTTTGAGTGTTTGTGTTTTTCAAGGAATTTGTTCATTTCCTCTTTGTCAAGTTAGTTGGCATAGAGTTGTTTATATTTGTATTAACTGTGATAGTGTTACCACTCACACTTATGATATTATTCAGTTTGGCTTCCCTCTTATTTTGTTTCAGTCTACATACTAGAGGATTATCAATATTATTAATTTCAAGAAACCAACTATGTTTCATAGACTTTTCTATCATTTTTCATTTTGTATTTCATTGATTTCTGTTCTGATTTTTGCTATTTCCTCTTATTTGGATTTAATTTATTCTATTCTTTCTCATTTCTTAAAGTAGAATCCAAGATCGTTGATGAAGATTTTTCCTTGCTTTGACTATACTATAAATAAATACTATAAATTTCCCCCTAAATACGGTTTTTGTACCATCCTACAGATTCTGATGTCACATTTTATTTTTGTTCAATTCAAAATAATTTTTTCTTTCTTTTTTGGTCTATTTCATAAAAATTTCTGCTTACTAGCAGGTATATTTTAATTACATATCCTTTGGGGTTAATAATTTTAAATACAGTATTTTTTTCCAAATGACAGGCTTGTTCTCACTTTCAGTTTAATTTTTCCTCATATTAATTAGTGAACTGCATTTGTGGTTTGTGTCCACCTATGTTCATTTGGACTTAGACCTGTGATGCTCCTCCTGTGAAACAAGATGTTAGCTCTGGAGGAGTCTTTCATTCTTCCCTGCTGTGACTAATTTTATAGCCACATGTTTTACCTTGAAATGAGAGATGCTACTTGATGTAGCCATTAACTTCAAGCAATATAATATGTCTATTTCCCTCCAGCTTGGGGACTGCTGAACCCAGGAACAATTTGGGAATGACAAAAGAAAATAAATATTTTTCTTCTGAAAGCTTAAATTTCTTCTAAACCACAAGTCATATTTTATCAAATTTTGTACTCAGCATTTTTTAAATTTTCAGTTAATTGTTAGAGAACGGGAACTTATTATGCATTCCTTCTCTATTCCTCATCAAAAGTTCCCTTCTGGAATAAATCTCTTTGATGCCCAGGATACCTGAGGATCCTTTCTAATGGATAGGAAGAACTTTCTTTTCAGCTTCAACTTGATGTCAAAGATCCTTGCCTTCCCAAAGGCTTATTAATTTGTATGCAGAATCCCAGGTCAGCATTTCCCTCTGCAGTTGTGGTCTATATTTGGAATCATATACTCCACTGGGAAGTTCTCTCAACATCTTTCACTTTAGTCTTGAGCATAAAAGTGAAGGAGCTTTACAATAGTGTTGACAAGGCGGAACAAGACTGCAGAAACTGCTAGCAAGAAAGCCGTGAGGAGTCAGTTTAGTGACTGCTCTTGGGGCAAGGCTCCTGAGGAGAGGCAACTGTCTGTGGCCAGTGTCCTGTGCATCAGCTTTCTGGCCCACCCCAAATTTATGTCAGAGAGTCCTTAGTGAACCATGTTCCAGGCAACATTGCATTGTTAGTAAACATCATTCACTTCCAAAGTAAAACTGGTCTTCATCTGATGAGTTGGCCTTTTTCTCTCTTTCCATGTCCTTGACTTGTGGGAGGGAGCTCAGATTCAGGACACCCTCTGGACCAGGGTACCAGTCTATGGCCTGTTAGGAACCGGGCTGCATAACAGGAGGTGAGCGGTGGGCAAGTAAGCAAAGTTTTATCGGCATTGACAGCCACTCCTCATCCCTTGCAGACCACCTGAGATCTGCCTCCTGCTAGATCAACAGCGACATTAGATTCTCATAGGAGCATGTACCCTGTTGTGAACTGTGCATGTGAGGGGTCTAGGTTGCTGCTCCTTATGAGAATCTAATGACTGATGATCTGAGGTGGAGCTGAGGCCATGATGCTAGTGCTAGGAAGCAGCTGCAAATACAGATTAACATTAGTACTGAGGTTTGACTGCACAGAGACCTTAGTAAATTAGTGGCTGCAGACTCATATCAAAACCCTATCAGTGAGTGGCAAGTGAGTTGATATATTTTGATTGTACAGCTGCATCTGGTGACGGGCTTTAAGTCAGAATATGACACTTGTTTTAATCTACATGTGGTCCACACATTATTTGCCACTTTTGTCTGTATCTCTCTTCTTACGTTGAGTTGTAAAATTATTTCATTATATATTACAATGTAATAATAATAGAATTAAAGTGCACAATAAATGTTATGTGCTTGAATCATCCTGAAACCACCCTCCTTCCTGGAGTACATGGAAAAATTGTCTTCCACGAAACTGGTCCCTGATGCCAAAAATGTTGGTGACCGCTGCTCTGGACCATCTCCTCACTTTTGATTTCCAAAATGAGCTGGACAGCAACTTCCTGGATAATGGAACTACCAGACAGCAATTAAACACCCAACCCCCGGGAATTCACCTCAATCGTCTCAAAATACACTTGCAGTCTGTAGACTGTTCTGCCTTTTGTCCTTACTCTCAAGGCCTGTTTCATATGCAGAGATGTTTATTGTTTAATTTGTTCAGTTTTAAGTTGTGACACCCATTTGACACATTAGAGGACACAATATTTTTAGGGCACGTACTTATGCAGAGAGAAGACATGTTGTCTTAATATTTGGGATCTGTTTATTAATATCACAACAGAATGGAGAGGACTAGTGTTCTGAAAGGAAATGGCCTTTAACCACATACCATTTTGTAAAATGTTATCTCTCTCTGGAGCAACTACTCAAACCCAGATACCATGTACATTTTCTTCTGCAAAACACTCAGCACACTGGAGAAACTCCCGTGGTGAGGAAACTCTTCAGAGTTCACAGAATATTAGGGAGAGATGGGACTCCGAAGCAGGTCAACTGATGCTAATATCCTTAATATTATTTTCTGCACATTGGTCTTATCTTTAGAAGCAGATAGAGACACTCTGCCACTATAAGATATGTTGTAGCCGGGCTCGGTGGCTTAGCCTGTAATCCCAGAGCTTTGGGAGGCTGAGATGAGTGGACTGCCTGAGCCCGCGGGTTCGAGACCCACTTGGGCAACTTGGTGAGACCTCATCTCTACAATAAATCAAAAAATTAGCCGGGCATGGTAGCGCGTGCCTTCCAGCTGCTTGGAAGGCTGAGGCGGAAGGATCGCTGGAGCCCAGCAGGTCGAGGCTACAGTGGCTGGGAGCGGCCACTGCACTCCAGTCTGGGCGACAGAGTGAGACTCCAACTCAAAATAAAATAAAAAATAAAAAAATAAGTTGTTTTTACAGAAATACCATGTTTGCCTCATGATTGGGATGAAAAGGTTGACTTAGCATCCTTTCCTGCTGAGGAATGTTTCATATTACATTTCTAGAGATACAGGCGCAAGTTACATGCACGTGATAAAGCTGGCCTCAGCAGATCTGTGTATATCCTGGTGATACCAAAGAGATTTGTCAGGCAGCAAGGCCAAGTGAGGGCAGACATTTTAGCCAGTGTCCTTGCTTGTTTTAGAGTCTCTGAAGGAGTTTTACTTGGGAATATGTGGTGATTACACCTCTGTGAGTGTGCCTGGAGAGACTGGGTAGCACATTGTGAGTATGGGAGGCAAGTACCACCCGGGCAACCCACGTTGGGCAGGTCCCACCAGCCCCAGAGCCAGAGTACACACTTAATTCAGAATTATTCTATGGAAGTTTTGGATTCAACCAGACTAAAGAGCAGCGCCTGACCTCAAGACCCTGCAGACTCTGTCTTTAGGCCCCAGCCCTCCAGCATACTCTCCTGGCCCACCTATGTGGAACCTCAGTGCTTGCTCCCTCGCCAGGACTCTGCTCTATGCTGGTGCTGGATTCACAGCATACAGGCCATGCTTCTCATTTTACCTGTGTGGTGGTCTTCTCCCATCTCTTAAGATTCAAACCAATTGTCAAGCGCTTGGTCATCTTTCTTATTGGTCCCTTCCACCCCTCCTCCAGGCCTGTCATCAATCATGTTTTATACTCCTAACAAACTTTATTTTTTTAAACTCTTTTTTTTTTTAATTGGAGTCTCACTCCATCACCCAGACTGCAGTGCAATGGCACACTCCCAACCACCACAGCCTCCACCTGCTAGGCTCCGGAGATCCCTCTGCCTCAGAATATATGTTATGTATAGGTCTTTTCCAGCTTCCAAGTAGCTGGAACTACAGGCTTGTGCTACCATGCCAGGCTAACTTTTTTAAAAAATTTTATTGTAGAGATGACGCCTCGCCAAGTTGCCTAGACAGGTCTCGAATCTGCGGGTTCAGGCAATCCACTCACCTCAACCTCCCAAAGCGCGGGAATTACAGGCTGAGCCACCGAGCCCGGCTTTTTTAAACTCTTAACCGTTTTCAACTGCAGTTGTTGTGTCTATGCACCCCATCCTCCTCCACAAGGGACCCCTGGAACACAGCCATGGTGCCTACTCTATGCAGCTCCGTGTACCACACACAGTGGGAAGACGGCGGAACTTGCCGGGTAGGTCCTGGATCAGCAAATGCTGGGAGAGGTCAGGCTCTGTGAAGGGAGCTGGGAGCTTGATGTTGGACTGAAGACTCTGGGCCATGCCAGGCAGGTGGCAGAGAAAACCATTGGCATGTGCCCCTGGGCACTGAAGATGCTAAATGCTGGGAGGCAGGAGTGAGAGGCACCTGCGCATAGGTGGAGTGCATAAGAGCTCACGAAATGAGTGTTAAAATCGAAGAGGTTAAAGAAGGCAGTGGTTGCTCAGAAGATGCTGTCGAATTCAGAGGGTTTGTCAGCTTGGGAATATTTTCACCCTAAACCCACGTACATCCTATATTCTGTATTCCTGGAGACTCAGCTTAGAAAATAGAGAACACTGAATTAGGGAAAGAGTCAGTGACTGTGCAGTTTTCTAAAAAAGCAAATGTAGTTGTTAGGATTTAAAGTGCCAAAGTCACGAATAAAAACGTAGCGTCAAATTTCTAAATGTTTTGGGGGAGGAAAAAAGCGCAATTCAGGCCACACATGCAGACTGGGTAGTTTTTTTGTATGTCTGAAGGAAAAAATAAAAGATGAGAGATTTTATCAAAAGAATATATAGTTATGTATAGGTCTTTGAGAAAGTTCATTGACTGTAGCTAAGCTCTGGGAACTGGCAAGCTCTAATTGGTTGGTGTTGTAGTGGGAAAAATTTGTCCCAGAGTTTCAGCAAGTCATTTCAGCAGCTAGCGATTAAACTGGCCTCAGGTTACAACAGGCACTTTCAGCAGCTGAACTTGCAGAGAATTATGTTTCCAGAGCAATGTTGTGCGTCCTGAGTGCTTTTGCCCAAGGCTGCTCAACTCTGTCGGGTATGACAAAAATTATCCAATCCGTAAGATCAGCCTTCACAGAAGCAATAGTTAATATCTAAATTATGTATATACCAAAACAAACTCTAGTGTGGACTGCTTCTAAGGTTCTCCATTTGTTTCACATGTCTTGTTTGTTTTAAACACAGCACTTGGAATGGATTTTGGAATGGGAGAGAGCTGGATCCTGCAGGGGAAGATGGTGTCTTCTGGACATCACCTGTGCTGTGATGGTGTAAAATCGACCCCTACCTTTGCAGCTACCTTACCTGAATTAGATGAGGCTTTTCCTGCTCATTTAATTCTAATTAGTTACCTAAATAGAAGAAATGTGAATTACCCCATAAGAGTCCAGCTTTTATGTGAATACTTTGTAGTTTCTTGGTGACATTTCTTGGGGAAGTCGGGAGAGAAAACGGACTAGAAGTAATAGATTTTGTAGAGGGATGGGAGAGGAGGTTGTAGTTAAAACAACTCATCATATAAGCAGAGAGTTGCAATGGCCCAAAAGCTAACACTATGCTCTAACAGCATCCTGTTACTAATTACTTTACTTCCAATATCTGCTTTCCCGAGACCCACATCCAATGCTATGTGGCTAATAACATCCTGCTACTGACTGTCAGCTTTTACTTTCCTAAGGCTGCATTTCAGAGACAAGTGATTAACAACATCCCTGATAGTGACTAGTTTAATGCGGACATCTGCACTTCAAGGCAATAGGATTAGCCTCAACAGAACCACATCTGCATCTGAAGGCCAGATGACTGACAACTCAAACTCCCAAAATTCCCTTAAAACTGTTTACCAGTGCCCAATTAACCTGAACTGGAGTATATAAGTGACTTGCAAGAGAACAAAGGTGGCTGGTTTCTCTCTAGAGAGCCAGCCACCGCCTCCCCCTTCTTTTCTTTTCTTTAATAAACTTTTTAAACCACCAACTGCTCGTCTTTTCCTTCTCAGCATACGCTACAAGAAGGAGGAGCCAAGACCTGCAACTAGCAAGAAGAGGTTGAGAGGCTGACAGACACTGAGAGACCCTGAGTGCTAGCAAGGAAGCAGGCAGGAGGTAAATTAGTAAGAGGAATTCATCCCTCCATGCAACCACTTGCAACAACACATACCAGCATTCAAACATCCAGTGCCTTAGAAAGGTAATAGAGAAGTAGAGGATAGAATAGTGGTTACCAGATGCTGGGGAGAAAGAGAGGACAGATGCTGGAGAGGTCAGTCAGTGGATACAAAGTCACAGTTAGATAGGAAAAATAAGCTCCAATGTTCTATTACACAGTATAGTAACTACCAATAACTACCCAAATAACAATGTAGTGTATATTTCAAGATAGCTAGAAGTATTTTAATGTTATCACCACCAAGAGATGATAAACATTTAAAGTGATGAATATGGGAATCACCATATTTGATCATTATACCATGTATACATGCATTGAAACACCACCCTGTACCCTAAAATATGTAAAATTGTTATGTGTCAATTATAAAGTTGAAAATTAACTTTTATAAAAAGATAAAAGAGATCACTTATTAGGGTACAGATTCAACCACTCATCCACCACCTCCAGGACAGAATGTTCTTATGTCCAGTCCAGTGTTACAGGAAGGGACTGTGAAACGTACCCTCTTAGAGATTGGACTTTTGCTGAGGCTCCAGTCAGCAGAAGGAGAGGGGAAGCTCCCAGAACCCCAGCTCAGTGGGAAGGTTGTACAGTCTGCAGTCACCTCCACAAACCTCAGGGGCTCTGTCCACAGAGACAATGTTCTCAAAACCCCAACCCAAACACCTCCAAAGATACTCGTTCCTATGCACCTGTGCACACAAATCTTCCCTCAAGACCCAGGAATAGAAAATAAGGGGGACAACACATAATTACCGGCTCAATTATTTTATCCTTTTAACAAAGCTAAATGTGTCATTCATTAGAAATTAAAATGCTTTTGTGGACAATTCTCACAGATAGGTAGAAAACTATCACCGACTCAAAACATGCTATTTTTTTTTTTAGAGTTGAGTCTTACTCTGTCACCCAGACTGGAGTGCAGTGGCATGCTCCTGGCCACCGCAGCCTTGACTTGCTGGGCTCTGGCAATCCTTCCACCTCAGCCTTCTAAGTAGCTGGAACTACAGGCACATGCTACCATGCCCAATTAATTTTTGATTTATTGTAGGACAAGGTCTCACCAAGTTGCCCGGGTGAGTCTCGAACCCATGGGTTCAGGCAATCCACTTGCCTTGGCCTCCCAAAGTGCTAGTATTGCAGGTTGAGCCACCGAGCCCAGCCACATGCTCATTTTTTAAATTACATATTCAGTATGCGTTTCTCCCTTTTTGTGGAGACATAATCATAAACATAATGTGAAGAGATCTTTCATACAATGTGAAGATATCTTATAACCTCACTGTCTGTATTAGTCATGACTACCCAGAGAATTGGTTCATGTGATTATGGAGGCTGAGAAGTCCCACGATCTGCCATCTGCAAACCAAAGACCCAGGAAAGCTGATGGTGTAGTTCAGTCTGAAATCAGTCTGAGAACCAGAAGAGCCAATGATGTAAATCCCAGTCCAAGGGCAAAAGAAGATCCATTTCCCAGCTCAAGCAGAGAAGCAAAGAGAGAATTCAACCTTCACTGTTTGTTTCAGTCAAGTTCTCAGTTACTTTAATTCTGTCCATCCACATGGGGAGGGCTATCTACTTTACTCAGTTCACCAAGTCACATGACAATCTCTTCAGAAACACTTTCACAGACATACCCAGAAATAAAGTTTAACCCGATAATGGGGCATCCCACAGCACAATCAAGTTGACATAAAGTTAAACATCACATTGTTTTTGTCTATGAAACAGAGATTCATTCGTCAGCTACGTCAAGAAAGCTCACTTATGTAACCAGGCATGGTGGGATGCTTTAGGTATATTACAGTATTCTGCTTATATATTGACATGCTATAAATCATCCCAAACATACCAGCCTTAAGATAACCACTTTAGGCCGGGCTCAGTGGTTCAGCCTGTAATCCCAGCACTTTGGGAGGCCGAGGCGAGTGGATTGCCTGAGTTCACGGGTTCAAGACTTGCCCAGACAACTTGGCGAGACCTCGTCTCTACAATAAATAAAAGATTAGCCAGGTGTGGTGGTGCACACCTGTCGTTCCAGCTACTTGGAAGGCTGAGTCAGAAGGATTGCCAGAGCCCAGCAGGTCGAGGCTGTGATGGCCGGGAGCGTGCCACTGCACTCCAGTCTGGGCGATGGAGTGAGACTCCAACTCAAAAAAATAAAAAATAACCACCTTAACTTGCTCATGGTGTTCAAAGACCAGGAATTTGAAAAGGGCACAGCAGGGATGGTTTGTTTCTGCTCCGTGAAGTCGGGAGTCTCAACAAGGTCTAGAAGACAGAGGTGACTCAATAGCTGGGGTCAAGACTCCTCTGGAGCAGTGTTTCCCATGTAGTAGCCACTAGCCTAGTCACCATGTAAATTTAAATTAATTAAAATTAAATAAAACTGACATTTTGGTTCTTCAGTATCAATCCACATTTCAAGTGCTGAGTTGGCACTTGTGAGTAGTGGCTGTGATAAACAGCACAGATTTAGACACATCTTCACTCCCAGGTATCTCTGCTAGACCTCAGCCAGGAGTTGTCACCTGGGCCACGTTCAGGTGGTCTATCCGTGTCGTCTGTGCTTTCTCATAAGACAGGAGCCTCAAACTTCTTACATGTTACTCAGGGCTCCAACTATAAATTTCCCGAGATAACTAAGTGGAAGGATTTATCTGTATGACCCAGCTTTGGGAGTTTCAGAGCATCACCTCTTCCATGCTCGATTGGCCAACCAATCATCTAGAGTGGCCCAGCACCATGGTGAGGGAACGCAGACCATAAAGTCTTCAGAAGAATTTTTATTAACCCTATATAATGTGGCTTACTTTCCAATCTTACTTTGGCATAACATCACACATCAGATAAAGAAGAAATAAAAATATTTTGCCACTCTACAAAGTCACCTCTTGAAGAAATTTACATCTGGGTAGAATCCCCTTCCTGGGTATTCCTGGAGGAGCCAGACACTGTTTAAGATATGTGGTACTTCCAAGGGAATACCAGGTTCTAAGCTCAATGACACCACATGGTGTGACTAGTCCCAGAAAGTGAAATTACCCAATCAATATAGGATAATGGTGGAAGGGGAAGCAAAAGCGATGAAATCAAATTTCACTTGATTGGCCTCTCCCCTCCCTCAACTTCTGCCGGATATGGCTTTTCCAGAGCTTCCTGGAGAGTCCCTGAGTTTGTTCTTAACCCCCGCAACTTGCCTCCCTTCTCACCGCAGTCATCCATGTCACCAGGCACTGTGTGTAACACATTTCATCGCTATCTGTCTGCTCGGTTGCTTACTTCTTAGAGGCCAGATTTGTGTCTTATTCATACATGCATATCTGGATCTATCATACTGTAGCTGGAAAACAGAAGCCAGTTTCCATAATTGATAGTAAACAATACTGATATTAATACTAGAATATTACATAATTTGATACTGGTAATAAATTGATAGGTATGTTTCCTAGTTATTGAAGAGTATGACTCTCTATGCTGCCCAAACTACGAGGTACCCACTGTAGATCCTAGCACAACTTACTGAGGCACTGCTCAACCTAGGACTGTATTAGAGACCAGGAATCTGGTTAGGAGGAGCAGGGAGTGAAAGGACCCCTTCAACCTGTAGCTTCTGTGATTCCAAGAATTATGAGCAACAGGTGGTCCTCAGGTGATGTGAGGAGTCTAGCAGTGAGCCCCAGTCTGTGTGCCTAGGTCACTGCTTTGGCCACCAAAGAGCAGTCATTCCACACCTCAGTCTGGAGACCAGCTGTCCACAATGGACACTTCTCTGGGAAGAAATTCTATAACCAAAGTGCTTGGCATGTTGACCTTGTGCTGTCTGTGGGTTGCTGCACTCTCAGCAGCCACAGCCCTGAGGCATCCACCAATATTACCCCAGGTCCCCAGGGAAATGAGACCACCTCCTCCCAGAGCAGAATCAGGAGGCAAAAGCTAGGCCAGCATTAACTGAATCAAAGCACAGCACTGAACAAAGCAAAAGACATTAGAAGTGTTCTGTAAACAGACACTTTTCATTTCAGTATTTGTGCCAAATTTGGGGAGATTACCAGAAAAAGATTTTGTCTATAGTTTGGTTTTTTTAACAGAAAAGAGACATAAAATTATATTTTTAATGCTCACAACTTCAAATAGAACAGATGTTTATAATATGGAGTGCAATAATTCTTAATGAATGAGGTGTTTCTACAAACTTTTTTGTACAATGACTTCCCGTTGATTTTGGGGGCAGTACTACCTGTCCAGATGGTGGTGATGTATGAGTAAATGTGGTTATCAACATAACTGTTTAATAATAGCACCACTACTCTGGGTTGGGCCCTGGGCCAGCCACTGTGCTTGTGATCCTCAATGAGCCAGATGTGGGTCACCCCTCCTGAGTCAGATGTGGGTTGTTCACACACTGGAAGTGGAAGATATGAACACCTCAAGCATAGGAACATACACACAAAATTAACAAAAAAGAAAGCAGTTTGGGCAATAATGACAGTAATGGGAGGATTTACTTCAGGTAAGGAAGATCTAGCAGGGATGACCCAGACAGGGTGAAAGCTGTGAGGTGAAGCCACAGGTAAAGTGAGGAAGAGCGTAACAGGCAGAGAGCAGCCCGTGCAGGATCTCAGAGGTGTTAAGAAGGCAGGAGATTGTGTGGTCATGTGTAATGATGAAGGGAGCATGAAGGGAGGGAAAGGTTGAAGAGATGGGCAGAGAGCAGAGGGCAAGTTCGGCGAGGGGCACCTTGGCCATGGAGAGAAGCTTTGATTTTATTCTGATTGCAGTGGGATCAATGAAGAATCAGCACAGGGCTGCAATATAGACTGTGTTACATTTTAAGGAAATAACTCTCAGGTGCCTGTGGATAATGGAGCAGAAAGTAGAGAACTGGGCCAGGAATACCAGTTGCAAATGTGTTGGGAATCTGGGCAAGAGAGAACAGAACTCTGTCTGTTCTATATGATATAATGATGAGGCATAGTAACACAGCACAGGGAGTCCTGTGGTGTGGGAGGTGGAATTTCCTACACAGACATGTTTTGAAGAAAGCCTGGTCTCATGTGAGAGATGTGTGAGACATCTAAGTTCCAATCAAGAAGCCATATGATTATAAATTGAGGCTGAATTATAGAGAGACTTCCATCCTGCTGCTCACCAAAGCAAAATGTTTTGTAGATTATGTTATTCTTGCCAAAGGCAAAACAATGTGTGTTTTCCTGCCCACCTTGCACACTCCTGCTGTGGGGGCACTGGTTTGAGCAGGGGCAGCTGGGAGCCCTGGCTGGAACTCGCTGCCCTGAGGAGATGGGGATGTGCTGGATGACAGCCTGGTTCCAGTAGCATCCACATGGCTATGAGTGATCTCCTTGTTCTCCATTCCTGTCATAACCCTAGAACTTTCTAGTGACTGTTGAGTGATACAACCCACAATCAAGGAGGCTGGTTTTGTGATTTCTGCCAAGTGTCGTAACCTTGTATAAGACTTCTGAGGAGACCTGATGGTTGGCAGAGAAACTACAAGTAGAATGCCACTGAAGAAAGATGGCTCCTCTCCAGTAAATTGGATATAGATCTTGTCTAAAGCTCTGCACACCTGTGACTCTGCAGAAGCCACTCTATGAGCCCCAGAGCAGTTTTCATCAGGACTGGGGAGCTGTCACTTTACTTTCACTGAGGTTCTCACAGTAGAGTCCTGCTTCTTGTTTCTGCTTCACTTGTGTCAGGTGATCAGATGACAATGGTCTTTCTGTAGCTGCAAAAAAGACAAATTTTTTTAAATAGCAAGAAAAGCTTATGAAATTTCATTGTAAGTATTTACAAGAAAATTATTTTTGACTGAAGTTTATCTTCCAATCGTTAAAGAAGAAATTTGGGACCATGCTAAAGCTGTAATCTCAGTAAGAAATATGAGGTGAGAAATAATGTTTAAATGACAAAGGAACATATAATTTTGCAGGACCTTAAATTCTTGAACTCATGTGTCTGCACACAAGGGGTTCATAGGACAGAGAACAATCTTTCCTTCCAGTAATGAAGACTGATCTCCTACAGACGTTTTCTTCCTATAATTGATTACCTGGTTTTTCATTTCTGAATTCCCTCACAAATAATAAGACTGAATTTCTTTGGAAATAGTCTATGGCTTTCTCATGCCTCCCAAATATTCTGAGCTGATGCCTTCACAAAGCGAATTACTGTACAAATGAGGGCATTACTCTCTGGATCTCAGCAGGCAGAGGCCAACAGCACTTCAAAACACAGCAGGGTTGGCATCCACAGTATTGGCTGTGCCCCATGTCTACCTCTTTTCTCTGCTTCCTAATTTGGCTCCAAGGTACCCACCACGTCTCCATACATTCACACCAGTCTTGGACTTCTAGCTCAGTCTGGAAAGACAGGTGAACTCCTACTGTAAAACTTCTTCCAACCGCTATACCCTGGCAATGATGCTACCTCCCAGGTTGTGAACTGACCTCATGTCTGGTGGCTGAGAGAGGCCCAGGTTACCAGCTCTGCTCACCTTTCTCTGTCATCTGGGATGATGGTGGCTGATCTGAATCTGGTACTCAGCAGCTTGTGGCTGGTATCATGCCATCAGCATCCTTGGAGACAACCCCTAGTTTGGGCAAGCCTTGATCGTTGCCTGCCATTACTCCTTAGAGACTCTAGCTCTCATTACATGACCCAAAGTAAATTGCACTCTAAACAGCCTTTTCTCTAGTAGGCAAGAGTTAGGCTAAAAAAAAATCTAGCATATTCAAAACATCTTTATTGGAAAAACAATAAAAGCAATGTTTTCCAGATTTGCAGCACATGGAGAAAATGTTAAACATGATTAGTTATTGGAAGTAGCTGTCCCTTTCCATCAATGTAATGTATCTAAACTAAAATTTAAATGATTCAAAACTATGTCAGGTTCCAGCAAACACTGAAGGTCATTTGTAGAATCCTGAATTATTTTATTGCTTAAATCATTTTTGTTAAGATGATCAAATTATTAAGATGTCTATATTGGCATGATATGTGTAGCATGCTTATATTAAGAAGAGATGGTTTTGCCTCAGATGAAAACTGATAAAGTTTATACTTAGGCAAAGGCTGAAAATAACTGCATCTGCTTCTCAAGGTGGAACTGGCCCAAGAAATGAAAGATGAAAGATGTAATCTGAACTGTAGATGGAAAGTCTACAGCAGCAGTTCCCAACCTATTTGGCATTAGGGACCAGTTTCGTGAAAGACAATTTTTCCAAAGACAGATTGGAGAGATGGTTTTGGGGTGATTCAAGCACATTGCAATCATTGTGCACTTTATTTCTATTATTATTGCATTGTAATATATAGTGAAATACTGCAAAATTACTTATAGAAGCTTATAAAGGTAATTCTTAGGCAAAGGCTGAAAATAACTGCATCTACTTCTCAAGGTAGAACTGGCCCAAGTAAATGGAAGATGAAAGATATAATCTGAACTGCAGATGGACAGTCTACAGCAGCACTTCCTAACCTATTTGGCATCAGGGACCAGTTTTGTGGAAGACAATTTTTCCAAAGACAGAAATTGGAGCGATTTTTGGGGGTGATTCAAGCACATTACATTTATCGTGCACTTTATTTCTATCATTATTACATTGTAATATATAATGAAATATGTAACATCACCACCTCAGATCATCAGGCATTAGATTCTCAAAAGGAGTGCACAACCCAGATCCCTTGCATGCACAGTTCACAACAGGTTCACTCTCCTATGAGAATGCTACTAATGATCTGTCAGGAGGTGAAGCTCATGTATTAATGCAAGTAATGGGGAATGGTTATTAATACAGATGAAGTTTCACTCTCTCACCTGCCTGCCACTCACCTACTGCTGTGTGGCTGAGTTCCTAAGAGGCCACAGACCAGTACTGGTTCGTGGCCCAGGGGTTGGAGATCCCCTGGCTGCATCACAGCCTTGAGTGGTGTGGGGAGACATTTCTGGCTCCTGTTCCTCTGCTTCTTGAGCTGATGGCTCAAATCCAGCAATGTGTTGTTTAATATTTTGCTTTTCTAATTAGACTTAACGCATGATTTATTGGAGAAATCAGGTGATCTGATCTCTTATTCTTTTCCCCTACTGAGAACAAATCCTCTGATATCTTTTGTTTTAAGCCCAAGTTTTGATACTCCTTTATATGACACCTTAATGCAAAAACAAGAACTATGAGACCTTTAATTTAGTTGTTGCTGAGCTGAAGATACAAGTAAATGATGTCCTCCAAAAAAAAAAAACTATAACCAAGCCAGGCTTGGCGGCTCAGCCTGTAATCCTGCGCCTTTGGGAGGCTGAGGTGAGTGGATTGCCTGAGCCCGCGGGTTCGAGACCTGCCTGGGCAGCGAGACCTCATCTCTACAATAAATCAAAAAAATCAGCCGGGAGAGGTAGCGCATGCCTATAATTCCAGCTACTTGGAAGGCTGAGGCAGAAGGATCACCGGAGCCCAGCAGGTCGAGGCTGTGGTGGCCGGGAGCAGCCACTACACTCCAGTCTGGGCGACAGAGTGAGACTCCAACTCAAAAAAAAAAAAAAAAACTGTAACTGAATGGACCACTAAATTGACTGCAGTTAGAGCTGAGAACACTTCTCAGCTTTTTTCATGTTAGACTGGCAGGGGGATCCTCTAAACAAGTCCCCGGCCACCTTATTAACTCCCAGGAGGCCACTTTGCAGGGCAATTGATATTGACAGCTTGTCACTCAGCTTTACAGGGCTAATATTGGCCCATAATTGGTCCTCACATGTCACAAACATGTTGAGAAATTCATGAACCAATATAAAGGAAATGATTTCAGATACTCGGAGACAGGTGCTTTCAAAATTCCCATCCCTATAAGAGGCCTCTGATCTCACCTTTGTCAGTTTACCCATTGGTTCCATCATGGCTCCAGACATATGTCTTTGGTCTTAGATGCTTTTCACAAGTCTTGTCTGGTGACTTGCATCATGTCTGTCCCCCAAAAGGGTTAGTTGAATTCTTGCTGTGCAAGTGTAGAGCCAATTTAATCAAGAGCACCAGACAATCCCCCATGTCTCTAACTCTTTCAGTCCTCTAACATTTTGCCTGATGTTCGTCCACTTGGAAATAAATTATTGCTCATCCAATCATGAAATGTGACACATCTCTGGCATCTAATCAAGTTTTGGAAAAGTAGCACAAATTTCTGAATGTCAGATAGCTTACATTATTTCATCTTTTTCTGCTATCCTAAGTAGAATTGCAATTATCCTAAGGTAATTGGAAGGAGCCCTCAGGGATTGCCTGATTGCGCCATCATTTCTGCCTTCCCTAATCATGACCTGCACTGAGGAAAAATCACTGGACCTTCTAGCCATGTAAAATATAAATGTTTTGCCAAACTATCAATTGTTTAAACATCCTCATATGAAATGGCATTAATTTGGAAAACTACAAAACTACTGACATGCGATATCTACATTTCTAAAAGATTTTCACTCTGTATTTGGTTTTCAGCAAATATGATATGACATGAGCAGCATACCTACATGTTTTATTTTGAATATGATCTGCTCACATGATTTTGTTTTGTTTTAACTTTTCTAAAATTTATTCTGCATTATGTTCTCTGAGCTTCTTGGCTATGCTGTTTGGTGTCTGTCACTAATTTTGGAAAATTCTTACCCATTATTTCTTCAAACATTTCTTCTGTTTGTCCTCTTTTCTTGTCATTTTTGGATTTATTTGCATTTCTTACACCATTAATTATAATTTCTTACAATGATAATTATGCATTTCTTATACTGTTTTATTTTTTCTCACAGATCTTTGCAATTCTGTTCTGTGGTGCTTTTCACACTTTTTCTTTGTGTTTCAGTTGAGCAATTTCTAATGACCTATCTTTAAGTTTATTGATTCTTTCTTGAGCTCAGTGAAGTATTCTTTATTGTGTTACTATAGCCTTTATTTCCGACATTTCTGTTTGACTCTCATTGTTTTAATCACTCTGCTGAAAATTCCTGTCCGGCCTTATGTGCTATCTACATTCCATCAGAACTGCCTCATATGGCAGTTGGTGGTATCTATCCCAGATGAGCAAATGCCTGGGTACTGTTTCTTCCTGCAGGCAGTAACCACTCTCTATATTCTTGATTACTTGTTTGCCCTGTACCTCAGTTCCCTAACGGGGTCAAGAAAAGTAATTACTTTGCACTTTGTACAACGTTTTTTCTTGTTGTAACTGTGAGAGCAATTCTCTTTCCAGCTCTCTGTGTCTCTAAGTTAAAACCTGACAATTTCCTACCTTTCTTTTAAATTAACAATAATAAATTTATGCAATTAAGCTGCAAATTTGGATTTTTTTTTTTTTTTTTGAGTTGGAGTCTCACTCGGTCGCCCAGACTGGAGTGCAGTGGCCGCTCCCGGCCACCGCAGCCTCGACCTGCTGGGCTCCGGCGATCCTTCCGCCTCAGCCTTCCAAGTAGCCAGAATTACAGGCATGCGCTAGCACGCCCGGCTGATTTTTTGATTTATTGTAGAGATGAGGTCTTGCTGCCCAGGCGGGTCTCGAACCCGTGGGCTCAGGCAATCCACTCACCTCAGCCTTCCAAAGGCGTGGGATTACAGGCTGAGCCACCGAGCCCGGCTCCATTTTTTTAATTGTTAAAAGTAAAAGCTTTTCATTTTAATGAAGTCTACTTTACCAAGTTTTTCCTCTATGGTTTGTAGTTTTTGTACCCAATTTAAGAAACCTATACCATACTTGAACTTACAAGGGTTTTTGTCTTACAAGTTTTGTGATTTTAGTTCTTACATTCAGTTCTCTACTTAGAGTTTAGTTTTGTATGCAATATGAGGTAAGACATAAGGTTCATTTGTTTTTCTTATAGATAAACAAATTATCCTGATTATTCAAGGATTGTCTGTTGAAAAGACTACCATCTTTTTTCTATTGAGTTACTTTGCGGTTTGCCAAAAATCAGTAGATTAAGTATGAGTCTTATTCTGTTGTTTAGGTCAAAATATGACACTATCATGATTACTGTAGGTCTATAACTTGAAAGTAGTTGAAGTTCTCCACCTTGGTTCTGTTGCAATTTTTTTCCCTATCATAGGTCTTACTAATTTCTCTATTAATATTAGAAATAGCTTGAAAATTTTTAGTTTATTTTGGTGTTTTAATTAATTGCATTGAACTTATAAATCAATTTTGGGAAAACTGACATTTAACATTATAGAATCTTCTGATTCATGAACACAGTTTTCTTTTGGGGGAGATTCATTTCAGCAGTGTTTTATAGTTTTTATTATATAAATTTTACTTATTTTTAAAATTTAACCCTAAGTACGTAATGATTTTTGATGCTATTATAAATGGTAGTATAAAATTTCAATGGCCAATTGTTTTTCTCTGGTATATAGAAATACAATTGATTTTTTATTGATTTTGTAGCCTATCACCTTGCCAAACTCATTTATTAGTTCTAGTAGTAGATTCTTTAGGAATTTTGTTTGTTTGTTTTTTGAGTTGGAGTCTCACTCTGTCGCCCAGACTGGAGTGCAGTGGCCGCTCCCGGCCACTGCAGCCTCGACCTGCTGGGCTCCAGTGATCCTTCCGCCTCAGCCTTCCGAGTAGCTGGAACTACAGGCAAATGCTACCATGCCCGGCTGATTTTTTTTAAATTTATTGTAGAGATGAGGTCTCACCAAGTTGCCCAGGTGGGCCGCAAACCCCCAGGCTCAGGCAATCCACTAACCTCAGCCTCCCAAAGGGCGGGATTACAGGCTGAGCCACCTAGCTGGGCTTCTTTAGGATTTTTTTCATTCATTGTCATGTTGATTAAAAACACGTTTTTTCCGCTGAGTGCGGTGACTCAAGCCTGCAATCCCAGCACGTTGGGAGGCTGAAGCGAGAGTAATGCCTTAGCTCAGGGGTTCAAAACCAGACTGGGCAACTTGGTAAGACCTCATCTCTACAATTAAAAAAACCCTAAGCCGGGCATGGTAGCACACACCTGTAGTTCTAGCTGCTCAGAAGGCTGAGGCAGAAGGATCACCTGAGC
>NW_007039945.1:0-22149 GCF_000164805.1 Carlito syrichta | reverse complement strand
GGGTTCGAGACCTGCCTGGGCAACTTGGCGAGACCTCATCTCTACAGTAAAATCAAAAAAATCAGCCGGGCATGGTAGCACGTGCCTGTAGTTCCAGCTACTTGGAAGGCTGAGGCAGAAGGATCGCCGGAGCCCAGTAGGTCGAGGCTGTGGTGGCCGGGAGCAGCCACTGCACTCCAGTCTGGGTTACAGAGTGAGACTCCAACTCAAAAAAAAAAAAAATAGAAGCTTATCATCAGGTAGTTGAGAGTTTTTCACTGTTAAATATTTAATTTTGGTGTTTAATTTTGTCAAATATTTTATCGTTTGACATAATTTTAATCTTTTTTATTTTAAAATCTAGTAATATGGTAAGTTATGTTGATGGTTGAGTATCAAGCCAGCCTTATATTTCTAGGAAGTATGGTCATGAGATGAATTTTCTGATCCATAGTCAGCCACGTTATCCATTGTGCAAACTGGCCTGCACTTATCCTTTTACTTTAAGTGAATCTCGCTCTCTTTCTCTCTTTTTTTTTAAGAGACAGGGTTGGGCGACCTTCTTTTAGGTTCCCTCCTACTGTGGGAGCTTTTCTGTCTTAATAAATCCTACTTTCTAAAAAAAAAAAAAAAAGACAGGGTCTTGCTTTGCTGCCTAGACTGGTCAAACTCCTGGGCTCAAGCAGTCTTCCCAGCTCAGCCTCCCAAGAGCTGGGACCAAAGAAATGAGCCACTGTGCCTGGTGTATATGTATAAATTAAAATTTTTTTGATAAACAGCATATAATTGTGTCCTGCTTTTGTATATATTCTGACACTATCTTTCTTTTAATTGGCGTATTTCGTCTACTTACATATAATGTAAAGTAGCTCCTTTTCTGCCTTCTTTTGGGTTAATTTTTTTGGTTGGATTTCATTTTCATTTATCTATTGGCCTTTTAGCTATACCTCTTTACATATTTTCTGTAATAGTTTCTTTAGAAATTAAAATACGTACTTTTAGTTTTTCACAGTGTAGAGTTAAAATTGTACTACTTTACAAAGAATCCAAAAATCTTGTAAAAGTACAAATCTACCATTTATAGTGATCTAGTCTCCTGATTTTTTTAAAGCTTTTCATTAAGTCCATTGAGTGAAATTTTTTCTTTCTGATATTTTGGTTTTTACTTTTACAATTTTCATTGCTTTTTATAGTTTTGTTTGTTTTTGTTTTTGGGTTGGAGTCTCACTCTGTCACTCAGGCTCACAGCCATTGCAACCTTCACTTACTGGGCTCAGGTAATCCTTCCACTTCGGCCTTCCAATTAGCTGGAAACACAGGCATGCACCACACGCCTGGCTAATTTTTTTGATTTATTGTGGAGAATAGGTCTCGCCAAGTTGCCCAAGCTGGTCTCGAACTCCTGGACTCAGGCAATCCTCTCGCCTCAGCCTCCCAAAGTGCTGAGATTACAGGCATGAGCCACCACCTGAATTTATAGTTTTTATTTCTCTACTGGAATTTTCTATTGTTCATTCATATGAACGTGTTTTCCTTAAGCAAAGTTTTACGAGCTGTTTTAAAGCTCCTTATCTACCAATCCCAACATCTTTAACATCTTGTGTTCAGTTGCTATTGATTGTCTTGTCTTTGAAGAATTGGTTAATTTTCCTATTTCTCCATGTCTAGTAATTTTACATTTTTATCCCAGACTTTGTTTCTCTGAACAAGTTTTCTCCTGGAATACATAGCAAACATTTCAGTTATTTTAGTTTCAGCTCGGCTCCTTTGAGACACACCTCATTCATGTGAAGTCCTTAGCGTCAGCCAGTGATCTGAGCCCTTCTTTAGGCCAGATTTTTGTTTCTTTACTTTCTGGATTCTCCCCCTCTTACTTTCCAGATACTGTACTCATCCCAGACTCTGTTCTTTGGTTCTTTAAGTGAGTAACTGTGAATTTCTGTGTGAGTTTTAGTTACCCCTGTTGTAGCATGTCCTCAAAAATCAGTTGAAAAGGGGATTCATCCAGGGCCATTTGCTTTGTCCACATTTTGATTTCCCCTATGGTTTTTTTTTTTCTTTTGTCTACTCTCATGCTTTCAGGTAGTTTTTAAAATTGATTTGCAGTTAATTATAAAGTTTATAGTTAATACTGATTACAAGATTCGTGTTCCTTCATATTGAAAGCAGAACTCCCAGTTTATTGGAAGCAGAAGTCCCAGAAGTATACAGGAGTAATGTATATATAAAGTCAAACATTTTGTAGGAAAAATTTTTTTAATTGCATTTGGTTAGTATAGTGAAAATGCTAGCAGTCCTATAAAATCTTTAAAATGTAAATATACTTTTGTTTTAGTTTTTCAAGTAAAATGCATTTTATAAATGACAATAGGAAGAGAATTATACACATTTTGTTATACCAAGAAATTATAGCAATACTACTTGAGCACTAAATAAAATGAAAAAATTTGCTTTGCTCATTTACCCCCAACAAATTAAATACTTTTATTTGTTTTTTTAAGTAAAGGTCTTGCTCAGGCTGGAGTGCAGTAGCATGGTCACAGCTTACTACAGCCTCAAACTTCTGGTCTCAGGGGATCCTCCCACCTCAGGCTCCTGAATAGCTGGGACTACAGGCATACATCACTATGATAATTTAATTTTTGTATTTTTTTGTAGAGATGAGGTCTTGCTGTGTTGCCCAGGCTGGTCTTGAACTCCTGGACTCAAGCAGTCCTGCTTTGGCCTCCAAAGTGCTGGGATTCCAGGCGTGAGCCACTGCACCCAGCCAATTTTTTCTCTTCTATTTCTTATTTACATAATATATACTTTTATATTGCTGTTGTTTCTAACTTTGGATTTTAAAAAATGATGTATTTTTCAGTGTTAGAGTATTCCTATTTATAATTTTTATGACTGTAAAATATTCTATAAAGCTGTATACTATTACTTAGATCATTATTTAATCCTAAACTGTCAAGGTTTATAAAACTGCCTACAGTGTTCAAGTTAGAGAATCGCCTATAAAAGTTTCCTTTTTGCTGTCTTGGATTGTATATAATTAATAAAAGAAGTATATGTACATGCTTTTAATTTGGTGTTATATTACCTTATATTTTTTAGAACACTTTCATTCACAAGAACTTTAAGATATTGTGAATTTTATCTTTTACATATTGTTCATATGCATTATCGCTATATTTCTTTTAACTCTGCAACTAACCACCTTTCTCTCTCTGTTTTGAAGCTAAATGTTGCCAGCTACCTACAAATGATCTGCTTAACTGAGAATTTTAGAACTGATGTAAAAGACTTTGTAACCTTGCTAAGTGCAAATGCTTGTGATATCAGAAAAAGTATCCTTTCCTTACAATTCTGGATTAGAAGTGGAGGTGGAATTTTAGAAGAAAGGCCATTAACCCTTTGTCGTAAGTTGATTTGTTAGAAAAGAAATGACATTATGGGGCCCTATTTAAAAATCTATGCTATAGCCAGGTGTTGTGGCTCACACCTGTAACCCCAGTACTTTGGGAGGCTGAGGCAGGAGGATTCCGTGAGGCCAGGAAGTCAAGACCAGCCTAAACAACATAGTGAGTCCTTGTCTCTAAAAAAAAAAATTTCTTTTTTTAAGTCAGAGTTTCACTCTGTCACCCAGGTTGGACTGCAATGGCATGCTCACAGACACCATAGCCTCAACCCACTGGGCTCAGGGGATCCTTCTGCCTCAGCCTTCCAAGTAGCTGGAACCACAGGCATGTACCACCACGCCCAGCTAATTTTTTGATTTATTGTCGATACGAGATCTCACCAAGTTGCCCAAGCTGGTCTCAAACCCCTGAACCCAGACAATCCTCTCGCCTTTGCCTCCCAAAGTGCTGGGATTACAGGCATGAGCTACTGCGCCTGGCTATTCGGTAATTTTTAGGATTATAAAAGTAATATGGAATGGTCTCATTGTTAAAAATAAACAAAAAAAACTCCCACCCTATTCCTTTCTTCCCTAAAAGTTTTGCTTTTCCTTTTTTTTTTTAGAGGCAAGTTCTTGCTATGTTGCCTAGCAGCTGGAGTACAGTGTCTGTTCATAGGTGCAATCATAGTGCAGTACAGCCTCAAATTCCTGGGCTCAAGCGATCCTCCTGTCTCAGTCTCCAGAGTAGGCCAGCTATATCCGGCTTCCTCTCCAAAAGCTTAACTGTGAAGTTTTTCTTTTTTTTTTTTTTTTTAATTTTTATTTAAATAGAGATAGAGTCTCACTATGTTGCCCAGACTGATCTCAAACTCCTGGCCAGGCTCAAGCTGTCTTCCTGTCTTGGTCCCAAATAGGCCACTGTGACCAGCTTCCTCCACAAAGCTTAACTGTTAAGTTTTTCTTTTTTTGAGTTGGAGTATCACTTTGTTGCCCAGGCTGGAGTGCAGTGGCACGCTCACAGCCACCCCAGCGTTGATCTGCTGGGCTCTGGCGATCCTTCTGCCTCAACCTTCCAGGTAGCCAGAACTACAGGCGTGTGCTACCACACCCACCTAATTTTTGATTTATTGTAGAGACAAGGTCTTGTCAAGTTGCCTGGGCTGGTCTCGAACCCACGGGCTCAGGTAATCTACTTGCCTCAGCCTCCCAAAGTACTAGGATGACAGACTGAGCCACCACACCTGGCCTAAGTTTTTTTTTTTAATTTTTATTAAATGGAGACAGAGTCTCACTGTTGCCCAGGCTGGTCTCAGGCTCCTAGGCTCAAGTGATCCTCCCATTTTGGCCTCCCAAAGTGCTGGAATTACAAGCATGAGCCACCACTTGGCTAACTGTTAAGTTTTTCAAACTGTTACTTATATATTTATAAACATATGGTTTCTTATAGGACCGATGGAACTATAATTATTATTTAGCAACTTTTTTCACTTATAAAAAATATTGATTTTTCTACATGAATATATGTAGATATGTTATTATTTTTATGTGACTATAATGGACACTCCCTTTTGCTTCAACAGTTTTTAATTCTATCTTTACTAAGAACTTTGTTATTTCAGAAATGCTTTTTTATTTTTTTTTTTGAGTTGGAGTCTCACTCTGTCGCGCAGACTGGAGTGCAGTGGCCGCTCCCGGCCACGGCAACCTCGACCTGCTGGGCTCCGGCGATCCTTCCGCCTCAGCCTTCCAAGTAGCCGGAATTACAAGCATGCGCTACCACGCCCGGCTGATTTTTTGATTTATTGTAGAGATGAGGTCTCGCTGCCCAGGCAGGTCTCGAACCCGCGGGCTCAGGCAATCCACTCACCTCAGCCTCCCAAAGGCGCGGGATTATAGGCTGAGTCACCAAGCCTGGCTCAGAAATGCTTTTATTTCTTATTTTTCTTCAGTCATCATTATTACCTAATTTCAGGTCATAGACATTTTTTGAGCACTTTCTCCATGCCAAGCCCTGTGCTTACATGAAGACATGTTTCCTTCCCTGAAGAAATTCTTAGTTTGTGTTTCCATGCTCCATAGTCACAATTCTGTAGTTACAGATCCTGCTCTGTAAATACACAAATCTTTAAATCAAACCACAGTCAAGTTCTGTAATATTCATCCCCTCTTAGCTTGTTTTTTAATTGGTTCAAAATTTTAACATATTCTGTTCTGAAGTAGACACACTTATATATTCAATTTAATGTGAGTTGGTAGCTTGAACTATTTTGTAAAAGTAAATATGATAAATAATGTAGCTAATGTCCTGGCGTAAAAACCAAATTAGTTATAACTTTTGCCATACCACTGTATATTGCTATACCAAGAAGTTTAGTGAAAAAAATAAAAATAACTTTAGAAGACAGAAAATAAGCATAGCATAGTTTCTCTTCTTAAAGATCTTACTTTATATGCATTTCATTCCTGCCTTTTAAAAAAAACACAGATACACACTCATTGGAAATGTACACAATACAGAAGCGTGTAAAGTTAAAAAGTAAAAGAGAGCCGGGCTCGGTGGCTCAGCCTGTAATCCCGCGCCTTTGGGAGGCTGAGGTGAGTGGATTGCCTGAGCCCGCGGGTTCGAGACCCGCCTGGGCAGCGAGACCTCATCTCTACAATAAATCAAAAAAAAAAAAAAAATCAGCTGGGCGTGGTAGCGCGTGCCTGTAATTCCGGCTACTCAGAAGGCTGAGGCGGAAGGATCGCCAGAGCCCAGCAGGTGGAGGCTGCGGTGGCCGGGAGCGGCCACTGCACTCCAGTCTGGGCGACAGAGTGAGACTCCAACTCAAAAAAAAAAAAAAAAAAAGTAAAAGATATTCCTCTACTTCCTAAAGGTTGCCACTTTAGACCTCTATGCATATAAAATATTGCTTCATACTTGTTTAGCAAAATTAACCAGTACTATATATAGTTAGATGATTATTTTAAAGTCAACAATTTATTGTCAGCACTCTTTTTCACAACTTTTCCATAAAATAGTATGAATATACATAATTTAATTAACCATTACTTCATGGACCATTAATTCATGGACATTTAAATTATCTTCAATTTGTCATTAAAGTACAGTGTATACCTTATAAATATATCCTTGAACATGTCTGTAACTGATGGGAAGAATTCTAGAAGTGTGATTGGGTCAAAAACTATAATATACTTTACACTTTGATAGTGATTGTCAGATTGATCTCTGAAGCTAATTGAGCCAACTTATGCTCCTAAGAAATAGTATATTATAGCTTTTTATGTGTATTGCTGACAGAACTAGATTAGTCTTTTAATTTTGCCAGTTTATTTATTTTTAAAATTTCTATTATTGTTATTTTTTGAGTTGGAACCTCTATCGCCCAGGCTGGAGGGCAGTGGCACACTCACGGCCACCCCAGCCTCGACCTGCTGGGCTCAGGCGATCCTTCCGCCTCAGCCTTCCAAGTAGCCAGAACTACAGGCGTGTGCTACCACACCTGGCTAATTTTTATTTATTATAGAGACAAGGTCTTGCCAAGTTGCCTGGGCTGGTCTTGAACCTGTGGGCTCAAGCAATCCACTCCCCTAGGCCTCCCAAAGTGTTGGGATTATAGGCTGAGCCACTGAGCCTGGCCTTCTTGCAACTTTTCTATTGGATGGTTTTGAAAGTCCCCACCTCCACCTTGCTTAGTTTATGTATTGTTAGAAATAATGCTTATCGTATACTCTTAATGAATTAGACATATATGTGGAGGAGAACAAAATGGGCGTATAGGTGCAAAAGATATCAAAGAATCTCAGGCTTTAAATAATCGTTTGATACAATTTGTTTAAAATATATAACTAAGATTTTCTTTTATTAATTTTATAGGAAGAAATAGCAGAAATGTACAACTAGTTTGCTGTGAAGATGGCCCTGATTCAAAAAATAACCCTAAAAACACTAAAAAGAAATGTATAAACCTTCCCAAATGTGACACTGGCTGTGCTGAGACCTTGTTTGGCCTCAAGAACATTTTTTCCCCGTCTGATGACTTATTTTCATTTTTAAAGGTATCTTCAATGTCTATTTTGAAATGTTGAGTTTATATTTCTTTTCATCTTCCCACCACTAACTCCTGTCTTTTGAATCTTAAGTTTAACTTAAATTTGCCTTTAATTTGTATATGTTTTAGATCTGTTTTTAGCACATTCTACTACTTTGACAAATGGTGTATTGGTATTGTTCTAAATGCATATTATATAGTAGTAGAATGGAATTTAGAAAATGTCTCAGATGAATAAACTATTTTAAAGAAGTAGTAAATGACATTCTATTTATAATTGGAGTATATACTAATTAGTAGCCTAAGTTTAATTTTTAGACAGTACTATTTTAATGTATTAAAAGTAGATTAATTATGAGGGGTAGAAGATAGAATTATAAATATAGAGTAGGAATAACACTATAGTCATATGGGTAGAAAAGTGTTCAAAACGTGTACTGTGATAACATTACTTTACTCCAAATTGTTCCAGCACAAAATGACAACAAAGGAAGACTGGCATAAACTCATCCAACTTCTTACAGAATTCCAAATGCGGAATGTAGATTTCTTATATAGTAATCTTGAGTTCATTCTACCATTACCAGTTGATGTCATTCCAGAAACAAAAAACCTTTGTGGCTCATCAGTAACTGTGGATAGCAGTACAGCAACAAAAAGCATGAAATGTAACCCTCGGAAACATTCTGAAGGAGAGAAGCCACTGAAAAAGTCACCAAAAAAGAAACAAAAGAAAAAGATTATAACATTAGACGATAGTGACTTATTTGACACTGAATTGGAATTTCCTGATGAACTGATGAACCTGTCTCTTGTGTCATCTTCCTCAAACTCACAAGAAAGCAAAGCCAGAGACAAACCAAGCAGTCCAGAGAAAAAGAAACTAAACAGATGTTTAGACTCTAACATTCAGTCTATTCCTTGTTCTCCTAAAACACCAGCAGAAAAAAAATGTTCTGCCCTTGTTTCTGATTGTTTGAATTCTCTCACTGAGTTCATGGATAACATGTCCTTCTTAGATGCCCTTTTAACTGACATAAGGGAACAAAAGGAACATGGTAAAAATGACTTTAGTTGGACAAATGGAAAAGTTAAAAGTGGACTTTGTGATGAGTTTAGTCTTGAGAGTAATGATGGATGGACTTCTCAAAGCTCTGGAGAATTAAAGGCAGCTGTAGAAGCTCTCAGTTTTGCTAAATGTTCTTCTACTATTTCAAAAGCACTGGAAACCTCCTTGAATCCTTGCAAGAAATTAGGAAGAGATCCAACCAGTGATCTTACTTTTTATGTTTCACAAATGCGTAATAATGTACACTTTAGTCATTCAGCAGCTAATTTGGAGTAAGTATTTCTTGCTTTTACTTTTTATTTAGTAATAATGGTAAAGAGAAAGTCATTAGAGTTTTTCCTTAACTAACTTAAAGATGTTGGACTATTGATTAATATTAATAATGTGGCTTCTAATAAGACAGCTAAGGTGACAAGCCTGATTTCTGGGAAGGGAAGTGATGTGAGATTAGGGGTCAGGCACAGTGGCTCCGGCCTGTAATTCCAGCACTTAGGGAGGCTGAGGTGGGAGGATTGCTTGAACCCAGGAGTTCGAGACCAGCCTAGGCAACACAGCAAGACCTCATCTCTACAAAAAAAATTTTTTTAATTAGCCAAGCATGGTGGTGCACCCCTGTAGTCCCAGCTACTCTGGAGGCAAAGGTGAAAGGATTGCCTGAGCCTAGGAGGTTGAGGTGAGTTATGATTGTGCCACTGTATTCCAGCCTGGGCAACAGAATGAGACTCTTTTTTTTTTTTTTTTTTTTTTTGAGTCAAAGGAGATTGGAATGGGCTAGTTTGGGAAACTTGAATGACATAGAAAGAGCTTTGGTCTTGCTGTGACAGACAGCAGATAGCTATTAAGATTTTTCAGTATGGGAGTAATTAAGGTATTAACAGGAAATTAATCTGGAAGTATCATCCAATCTAGACTAGGGGTAAGGAAGAAAACTGGTTGTGTTTGGGATTGCTGCATTTTTATTGAACATTAAAATTTAGTAAAAAGTAATGCATTACTTTTAATTTACAGCAATGCTTGGAAGAGGATAGCAGTCATTAAAAGTGTATGTTCTAGTCGAACTCTTCTGTATGTGGGTAATAGACAAGCTAGTACAATTGAATACTTGCCAACTCTTCGAAACATTTGTAGGACTGAGAAGCTAAAAGAACAAGGAAAAAGTAAAAGAAGGTAAAGACCCTACAAAAATAACTTTTTAGGTCGTCATTTAAAGATTAATGAATATTTTCATCAGATAGAAATTCTAAATTGTATTTTTCTTTGTAATTTTGACAGATTCCTGCATTATTTTGAAGGAATTCATCTTGACATTCCAAAAGAGACTGTGAAAACTTTGGCAGCTGATTTTCCTTAATATTCCTCATGAACTATGCCTTGTACAGATTATTATGTGGTCCTTAAGATATTTTTATATTATGTTGATTTTCATGGAAAAGTTTTTCTTAGTGTACATTTAAAAATAGACCATTTGTATATTTTTTATTGGTGTGCAAGTATTTAAAACGAAAAAATTTGAGCTACAAATTGTATATATAATTGTGGTAGTATATTTTTCCTGAATTTTGTGTGTTATTTGATTTAGCTTTGTTGGAGTATTTTTTGTCTGTGAGTGAGCTGTTTCTGGAAGGTAGAGTTCATTAAGATATTTCTAAAGGTGTTTCAGTGCTAATCCATACCTTTCTCCTTTCCTGTCACCCTAATCCACCCCTCTCTAACCATGATCTGTCAAACTGTAAATATGAATCACCTAGATAGTGATCCTTTTAAAATAAGTTGACATGATACAAAATATAAAATTACCTATGTAATTTTATAAAGAGAACTTTCTGGGAAGAAAATTATGCTTCATTTTTCAAAAAGTAAGATCTTCCTGATAATTTTATTTCTCATCTATCCCTCCAGCATATTTTTGTTTTGGAGTTGGAGTCTCACTCTCACCCTGGCTGGAGTGCAGTGGCACGCTCACAGCCACCACAGCCTCGACCTCAGGCAATCCTTCCGCATCAACCTTCCAAGTAGCTGGAACTAGAGATGCGTGCCACCATGCCTGGCTAATTTTTTTTATTTATTGTAGAGACGAGTTCTCACCAAGTTGCCCAGGCTGTCCTCCTGCATATTTTACTGTCAAATCACTGAATGTTGACAAAGTAAAATCAAGATTATGAATGTTTTCATAGATCTTTAGTACCCATACATGTGATATCTTGTATAATTTGTCAACTCAAATCATTTGCCTTGTACATTTTTCTTATATTTTTATATCATTGATGTTTTATTTCATAAAGATATTAATGACATTAATATATCTATTTTGGACAAACTGCTATTCATTAAAACTGTAACAAAAGTGGATTCTGCTTTAGGATTTCCACATAATAGCCATTTCTACTTAAGGATGTATTTGGGGGAAAGAATTTTTAATAATAATTTTTGTCACATTTCACTTAAAATCATTTTATAATCAGTGTGTTTTAAAATAGCTCCCTATTTCAAGTGCTTGTACTATATATTAGCTTAATATTAAGATATATTATTTGATGAATTATATTTTTAACTCAAAAGTTAAGGATCCTAAAATTGTATAGTTTTGAAAGTTCTGACTCATACCTGTTTATAAATATGTATGAAGATATGTGTTTTGGTAACTGTTATCTGTTCAGTTTATTTACTTTTTCTTGTGTTGACTAGTATATAGATCTAATTAAAGTTTAAAGCTAAAGACTTCATGCAATATTTAAACAGGAGTTCAGATGTAATCATGTTGGTAAATATGCATATTGAGAATAAGGTCTTCTGAAGCATTTTAAAAATACTGATTTTTTTTTCTGTAGTTCTTCCTGTACTTATCTATTAATTTGGTGTTTTATCATTAGAAAATTCTGATGATTCTCAACAATTGATGAACTACCATAAAATAACTCCATAGAATTATACTTAAGTCATTAAAAATTAAGAAATAATAGGAGTATTTTTCTCCCTAATAGGGACACATTTAATATTTTTCTTTTTTTGATTTAGTATAATTGGGGTGGGGGGGGATCTTTTTTTGTTTCTTTTTTTTTTGACTTGGAGTCTCACTCTGTCACCCAGGCTGGAGTGCAATAGCAAAATCATGGCCACCGTAGCCTCGGGCAATCTTTCCACCTCAGCCTTCCAAGTAGCTGGAACTATAGGCACGAGCCACCACACCTGGCTAACTTTTTGATTTATTATAGAGACAAGGTCTCACCAAGTTGCCCAGGCTGGTCTTGAACCCCTGGGCTCAGGCAGTCCTCTTGCTTCCACCTCCCAAAGTGCTGGGATTACAGGCGTGAGCTACCACACCTAGTTGTTTTTTTTTTTTTTAAAGACAAGATCTCATCTACAGCCATGCCACCCTGAATGCACCTGATCTCATCTAAAGACAGTCTCACTATGTTGCCTGGCTGGTCTTGAACTCCTGGCCTCAAGTGATCCTCCCACCTTGGCTTCCCAAAGAACTGAGATTACAGGCATGAGTCATTGCATCCAGTCATCTTTTTTTCCCGTTTTTTTTTAGAGCAGTCTCATTGTTTGTTGCCCAGGTTGGAATGCAGTCACATGGTCATAGCTCACTGCAACCTCAAACTCCTGGGCTCAAGCAGATCGCCTTAGCCTCCTGAGTAGATGCTCACCACTGAGATTTAATATTTTGACATCAAAGAGACTTGGGTTCAGTATAGGAGATACATCGAGGGCCTCCACTAAAGCAGACATAATGGAAAAATGGAGAAGCGTGGGGGAAAAAATTAAATGCTCCTTTTATCAAAAGGTGGTCTGTCAAGTAAAACATTGCAGAGTTAAAAAATGAGCCTATTAGACAAAGCTTGTTTTCTCTGGAGTTAACAGATTTGAACTGATGAAAGTCACCTTTTAGAAGGCTGGGCATGGTGGCTCCTGGCTAGAATCCCAGAACTTTGGGAGGCTGAAGCAAGAGGATGTCTTGAGGTCAGGAGTTCAAGACCAGCCTGAGTAACATCAAAAGAGCTCATCTCTATAAGAAATTTTAAAATTAGACAGGTGTGGTAGTGCATGCCTGTAGTCCTAGCTACTCAGGAGGCTGAGGTGGGAGGATGGCTTGAGGCCAGGAAGTCAAGGCTGCAGCGAGCTGATTTTCCTACTGAAGTCCTGCCTGGGTGAGAGTGAGACCCGGTTTCTAAATAATAAAAATACCACCTTTTAGAGGCAATGTGGCAAACCACATTCTAAGCAGAGAAGAGAAGAGGATTCTACAAGTTGTGTTATCAGTTGTTTTCAGCTCTATTCTCATAATGAGCACCACCCAGGAAAATTGTTATTCTGTATTTTAACAATATGGTAATAGTGCAAATCCTTAGTACAGATGAAATTTGCTTTCAAAGAGAGATAACTTTGTTTCTGGTTTTGGCTATTTTGGGGGCATCTTACTGTTTAACACATAAACCTGAAAGGCACAGAATCTCAAAATATTTATTGATTTGGTCTTGGCTTATTGTGTAAACCATTCTAGTAGTCAATAGACTTTAAACATCTAAAATACACTCAAAATGTGTTTTTTTCTCCATTAACATTGATGTTCACAACAGCTGCTTTTACAACTTTAGAGCTAATAAATTAATTTAACTTTAGTACATTAACCTCAGAATTCTAAGGCTCAGAGTCAAAAACTGTTAATTCATAGAAGGCAATAGCCTGTAATAATGAATCATATAACTCTTCTACTCTTTGTGGTTCAGTAGATGAAAACATCTCTCTGTAGTGGACTACTTTATCTGCTGGGAAGAACACCCGAGGATCCGCCTTCAGTACAGACTCGGAGAGGAACCGCTTCACTAGTTCTTTTCCACTAGTCCGGGAGTCACCGATCATCAGTTCAAAGTGCTTCCCTACTGCATTTCGATTCATGCTCAGCACCTGATGCTGCCCATCCTGGGCAAAAGTTTTATTTAATAATGCATACAGCATGGCTTCCGTGATATGAAAATGTAATAGTATAGGAAATAGAGATGAGTTCTGAATGGGAAGTCCTGTTTTTTCCAGAACATAGAAATCTGCTTTAGGCATCTTTGAAATGACTGAAGAAATCTTTGGGGGGGAAAAAAAAGATAAAGTAAGTGAGCAGAAACAATTCATTAAGTTTTATGTTTGGTCTCCTCTCTGGCCCACTTCTATTTAAAAATATGATAATTTGATAACTTACATTATAATGGTATTGACAGTTTTGAAATAATTGAAAAGGTATTTTATGGGCAGCCAAGTTCTGGTCATGGTTCTGTCAGGAACACACTGATGTAAGATAAGCTGTTTAGTCCTAAAGTATCAGTTTCTTCATCTGTAAGATGGGCTTCATAATTTCTAAAATCTATATTGGCTTTAAGACTAGACAACTTAAAACATTTATTAACCCCTAAAAAATTTCTTATTGCTGGGCACAGTGGCTCACACCTGTAATCCCAGCACCTTGGAAGGTGGAGACGAGAGGATTGCCTGAGCCCAGGGGTTTGAGACCAGCTTGGGCAAGTTGGCAAGACCTCATCTCTACAATAAATAAAAAAATTAGCCAGGCTTGGTGGCATGTACTTGTAGTTCCAGCTACTTGGAAGGCTGAGGTGCCTGTGGGCATGCCACTGCACTGTAGCCTGGGCAACAGAGTGAGACTCTGACTCAAAAAAAAAATCACATCAGATGGTTGACTGAACCATAGTTTTTACATGTGTGATGAAAGTGATAATTCCTACCCATTGCACAAGGTTTTAAAGACTCAAAGGAGAAAATGTGATAGCATTTTGAAAAATTTTACAAATATAAGAGTGATGATGTTCTATAACATTTAGAATAAAGTAATTTACCATTGATTTTCTCAGTATCTGCCTTTGATGCATAAGTATTTCTTGAACTAACTGAAGAAAGATTCAATTTTAAAGGTAACAGAGGTAACAGAAAACATAACAGGAACCAGTGAGTAGTAAGAACTAAAAGAAAATCCATCCTTGCTGTTTTATTACCTTCCTCTTGGGACTAGAAGATTAAACTACACAAGAAGCTCTGGTAGGTAGGAATATGGAGGTGCAACTGCCTTACCTCTTCTAAATAGAATGACGATGGGTAAGTTCTGTTCATTAATCTCCAACGGTCGCTATGCTGCCAATCCAGCACTGCCAATTTACGATCAAGGTGAGCCCAGGCAATTCTTCGAGTACCAAAAACAATAGATACGATACTATTAACTGCCTAAAAGAAAAGGCTGGTTTAATTAGAAGTGTAAACAACAGATATAAAACCTAACCTACAAACTCAGAATGTCTAGCTAATGTAATATAAGTTTATTTACAGTTTATGAACTGAGAATTGTTAAAGAAATGCAGGAGTAATTACTAAAAGGTAACCAGCAGCAGTCTGCCTATAGACAAAGAACCTTTACTCATTCTCAGCACCTAGCCCAAAGTAGACACTCAAATACTCAAGTGCAGCCAGGTCTGTGCTAGATAATGGGAAACAAAGAACATAACTATACCTTATAAGAAATGCTACCAGATTTTTTTTTTATTTAATTTTTTTTTTTTTCATTTCCAAAATAGCCTCCAGCCGCGCATGAGTGTTAGATCTGTACTGGGCGATGCTGAGAGACAGCAAGCGTTTCAGCATCTACAATTACAGAACATATGCTGTCAGGAGGATAAGAGATGCCTTCAGAGAAAATAAAAATGTAAAGGATCCTATAGAAATTCAAGCCCTAGTGAATAAAGCCAAGAGACCTTGAACTAATTCGTCAACAGGTCCACATTGGCCAACTATATTCAACTGATAAGTTGATCATTGGGAATCAAGAGATGCCCAGGACCTAGAGAGCCAGGGACCTGCCACCAGCGGCAGCCAGAGACCACCTTCAGCATCCACTCTCTGCTTGGGATGAGGGCTCCCAACACCAGCTTAAAATAGCCTCTTGCTCTGCCTGTCTTGTAGGAGCGGATATACTGAGTCACATTTCCATTCTGTTGCAGTCTTAGTGAAAAAGGGCAGCCATCTCTCCTGGGTTCAAGAGTCAGAATGAAGAGCTAGAGCTCTCTCCCAAGTAATGCTGTGTGTTATTATATCTCTTCTCCACCCTGCTTGTGTCCTGTTGCTCATGATCACTATGTAGATTTCCAGACTTTGTTTACCGGTCCTTGACAATAAATAGAATTGTCTCCCTAAGTCTTTCACACCAAAAACAAACAAACAAAAAAATGCTCCCGTAAACCAGTATAGAGAGGAGAAGCAGTCAGGGAAGGTTTACTGAGGACTAGGAGAATAAGAAGGTAAAAAGGAAGTTATTTCACCCAGGTGTCTGCAGAGATAGGCTGTTTGACATCACCCACTCTGCCAGTGGAATAAAGACTAAAGAATGGGAAAAGGGCAAGGAGTGAGCAGATTTCTGTCGTTAAGTAACTTGCTTTATCCTGAGAGCTACAGTGGGGGGACCACCAAAACACAGAATTTAAGAAATAACATGAGAGCCGAGCTCGGTGGCTCAGCCTGTGATCCCACGCCTTGGGGAGGCTGAGGTGAGTGGATTGCCTGAGCCTGCGGGTTCAAGACCCACCTGGGCAGGTGAGACCTCATCTCTACAATAAATCAAAAAAATTAGCCGGGCGTGGTAGCACGCGCCTATAGTTCCAGCTAACTTGGAAGGCTGAGGCGGAAGGATTGCCGGAGCCCAGCAGGTCGAGGCTGCGGTGGCCGGGAGCAGCCACTGCACTCCAGTCTGGGCGACAGTGAGACTCCAACTCAAAAAAAAGAAATAACATGAGATTTACATTTCAGAAAAATCACTCACAGTGGTGTGGAAGATAGGCTGGAGGGACTAGACTAAAGGTAAGAATGTGTGTTAGGTACCCATTATAAAGTGACCAAGTATTAAGAATCAAAGACAATGACAGAAGGAAAAGAGTGGAGATGGTGGGAGTAAGATGATATTGGGGGTATCCCCAAAAAACCAGAATTATCTTTTGGAGGACAGGTCCCTTGTAGTACATTCAGAATTTGTTCGTCCAGAGCAAATGGTCAACCAAAGTTTTTATCTGTAAATTTTGAGAAAGCTGCACCACAATTTATGGAAGAAGTGTCCCAAGTTGTAGCAAACAGGTGACTGGTTCTTCCACCATGACAACACACCTGCCCACACTGTGCAGAGTGGTCAGCAGTTTCGGATCCAAAACGGCATGACTCCTGTGCCCCACCCTCTCTATTCACCCGATCTCACCCTGAGCAGCTTTTTTTGTTTCCCCAGATGAAAAAAGTCCTCAAAGGGAAACAAAAAAACAGTAGAAACACTAAAGGGCATTGGAATTGACGAGCTCAAAAGCTGTTTTGGGTGGTGGAATAAGCGTCTCAATTAGGTGTACTGCATTAAAATGGAGAGTACATAGGTTACTGACATTTAAACATGTAAAAATAAATACATAATTTTTAAATAAATTCCAGGGCTTTTTATTTTGGGTCCCCCTCATATAGGTTGAAGGCAGAGTCTAGGATAACTCCAGTTTACTCCAATGACTAAATGGCATCATTAATGAAGATGAAAATAGAGGCACATCAGCTTGGGAAGGTGAGGGGAAATTAGTTTTTTGGTTTTTTTTTAATATATTAAGTTGGGTTATCTAGAGGGCTTCTAAGAGGAGATATATATAATAAATAATTGGATATATGGATTTGGCTCCATCCCAAGTCTAGGCAGGAAATACAGTACAGCACTATCAGCTTATCCTCACATATCTCATTTATTTATGTTGACAAAACTAGTTATGTTCTATAGATGTAGAGGCAGATAAGCAGGAACAGGAAATAATTTTAAATCCTGTTGGAAAGACTTGTACTATTTTCTAAAGTTCCTCTTTAGCCATAGCCCATCTTTGCACCTTAATTTCTCACTCCCAACATTATCCTTAGAAACAGCCTGGTTATCTCTACAACACTCCTCTTAAATAAGCTTTGCAAAGACCTACTTCTCAACATCAACTGTTCTTTCTACCTATTTAGAATGCCCTCCTCTTCCAGACAGCCTAACTCTCTCTTTTTAAGATCCAAATTGAGTTCTTCCAGTAGACTTTCCCCAACAGCCACAGCTCAGTTTCCTTCCTCTCAATTGTCAGTTTACTAGCTGTACCTCTCATTTGGTAGTGATCACATACCACTTCGTATAATAAGTTATTTGTTTATGTGAGCATGTTTAGATCCAACAACTAAACCTGAAGTAATTTCTCTTTGTAACTCCCCAACCTGATGCCTTACAGAGTAGATTCTCAAATATTAGGCAGTATAATAGACACTAAGAAAAATAATATACCTTAAGTCTTTCTCTTCCTACATCTGGTTTGAGGAGCTTTCCCAAAAGCCGGTTTTCCTGTAGTTTTCTTTTTTTCTTTCCAGACTCTGGACAAAGTATAGAGTTACAAACTTGGACTGTAGTTTTATACTGGAATAAGGACACATTCATTAAACTTTCCAAATTCTGAAATGGCCCAAACTTGTCTCTGTGCTCTACGATATTGATGGCCCTTCTTCCACGAAGCAATTTGAAAGCTTCAAGTTCTTTATTAGATGCAGTATTCAACACATGCAAGATGGAAGCCTGCTGTTCTGAAGAAAAGAGCTTGTCAAATGCATTTGTGGACTCCTTTGCATTTTCATCACAAAAAGTAACATTGGGAATAATTTTCTTAGTGGATTTTTTCCGACAGCAGGAATTATGTAGAGCCTGGAACAGGGATAACCCCAATGGAACCGGAAAGCATCTCCACCTCCCTAAAAGGAAAATTTAACAAAATGTAAGTTGGGATGTCTTACCTCCTTTAGTGTTAGTTGCAGGCTTGACAAGATCCTTTGCAAAGTCATGTAGACTTTTCCATAATTTCCATAACTAGTGGGCCATATTAAATTGCCATGGAGAATCATCTTCAAAATAGGATTCACTTTAACTATGTGTATGTGTATATGTATACACATATATATGTATATATATGTGTGTGTAACTGTAATTTGGCCCATTTTTAAGAACTTTAAAAAATGTGTTGACATTCTTCAAGAAATTTTATTCCTAAAATTTGATCCTTTTTGGTTACCGCAAACATTTATTTAGGAGGAGGATATAAGCTGTGTACCTTACACAGTGGAGTCAATCACCTATAAACTCTCCCTAAGAGATTCATTTACAGGCATATTCCATTTTATCACATGTTTTCATCAGTGTATGTGCTGTGTACAAATAAATGTGTCCTGAATCTTTTCATCTTATTATTAACATCTTACAAACGTGTTTCCAAGGAATAAAGATTATTCTGGCTTTTACTTTAACCCCCAAAAGCTATATATAGTTATATAAGACTTTTGTTGAAACAAGCCACAAGAGATGTCTTCTGATTTTTGTCGATCGCTCCTAAGTTTTACTACCTAGAAACTATATCATACCTCTCAATACGAACGTAGTTGAAATGATGACTTCAACTGCTTAACGTTTTTAATATTTTTAACTTTTTGAGGGGCCGTTCTGTAACCAATGTTTCCTGTTAAGATTTATCTTCACTTCCATTTCCACTAGTATTTCATCTAGTGGAACCAGAAAAACCTAAATTGTATACGCTTCTAAGAAACGTTTCAACTACGTGGCGCATTTTGCGGGTAGACGAAACACCACACAATGAATAACTTTGTAAACCCAGTGGGAAGTCACTCGAACATCGCGGCCACGGGAAAATAACGCAGCCGAGGTGAGCCAGCGGCGGTTAGAATCCGAGGCCTCCGCCTGCGGCCCAATCCAAGAAGGAGCCGCCGTGGATCCCTAGGCCAGGGAATCCCGAAAGTCCAGAGGCTCGGAGACCAGAACCTCCCGGTCAGCTAAGCTGGCTGGGGCACCAAGAAGGGGACTGGGACTTGAGGAATTAAACACTCCAGGCTCAGGGGGCTAATGACAGACGAACATTAGCCCAGTACTCCAGGGACCCTACCTCCCGCCAAGAGGAGACCGGGAACGCTCATCTTCCAACTTATCAGCAGGCGCCCGCGTTCCGGGTTTCCTCTACCGACTTCCGGTTCCTGCGTGCTTTGCCCAAAAGCGGCCGGCCAGCTCTCGGCGGAAAGGGTCGGGTCCAAGCGGCGTTCCGGGGCCGGCCGGAGGTGCGTCTCACTCAGCGGTAGATCGCCTGTCGCGTGTTTGCGGGCTTACGGGAGGGCCCCGGCCGAAGCCCTATGGCTGGCGGCAGACTCAGCTCACTGAGTCGGGGAAACGTGCTCGCCCCGACCGACCCCTGAGAGCTGCTGGGCCGAATCTCCGAGAAGGAGACGCCTGCCTAGGCCGGTTTTAGCCTGCGGTTGGCACGGCCCCTTGGTCGTGGAGACTCCCTGGGTTTATTCTAGACACGTAGAGTGCGGTGCTTCCATGGGAGCCCAGCCTGGGGCGCGAGGAGCGCAGTCTGGCACACAAATAAGGGTTTCACCGGGTAGAATGGAATAACTGGGAGCGATGGCGAGGTGTCAGGAGCTCAGAAGGGAAACGGGTGGCACGGGACGAGGGAAAGGCGAGGGGGAGAAGATGACTTAGGCGTCGGGACCAGGATTCCACTTGGAAGGGATGGAGGGAGATGAGTCTGGCGCGAAATTTGGTTGGTCCTTGATGCGGGGTGAAGTAGTTGAATAGCTCCACTAGGTAGCCCGAAGCCCCCGAAGTTTTTGATTTGCAGGGTGAGACTGGAGAGGGATTTCTAGAAAGTGGGCCATATACTGTATAGACAGACAATGTGAGACTGGATTGAAAGCGAAGAGCCTGGGAGCAAGGAGAGGGGTCGGGAAGCTAGTGTATCTTCCTAAGGAAGAGGCAACTGTAAGGAATTGAACCTGGAAACGTAAGGCGTGGAAAGAAAAGGATTCTTTCTGGAAGTGGAGAGACTTTAGCCAGTTTTGTAAAACAAACAACAACAACAAAAAAGAAAAACAGGGAATTCAGGAGGCAGGAAAGGTGAGTGTGTGTGAGTGTGTGTCCTTTGTAGAGATAGGGTGGGTGTGTGTGTGTGTCCTTTGTAGAGATAGGGTCTTGCTGTGCTCCCCAGGCTGGTTTCTAACTGGTCTCAAGCAATCCTCCTCCCTCAACCTCCCAAAGGGCTGAGATTACAGGCCTGAGCCACCGTGCCAGCCAGTTTGTGTTTGTAGAAAGTGGCAATGGATTGATCGTTGTAGGGATGTAGGAGGAATCATAAGAATTAAGAAGAAATTACTGGACTGGCCATGGTGGTTCATGCCATCAATCCTTGCACTTTAGGAAGCTGAGACAGGAGGACTGGTTGAGTCCAGGAGTTCAAGACCAGCCAGGGCCACATAGCAAGCCTCATCTCTACCAAAAAAAAAAAAAAAAAATTAGCCAGGCATGTTAGCACACCTGTAGTCCCAGCTACTTGGGAGGTTGAGGCCAAAGGATTGCCTGAGCCCAGGAGGTTAAGGCTGGGTGAACTGTGATTGTGTGGTGCCACTGCACTCCAACAGAGTAAGACCCCCAACTCAAAAAAACAAAAAAATAATCTCTTATAGGAATTCTAGAAATCTTGGCAGTTTCTTAGAAATCTAATAGGAAATGAAGTCAATTTTTGTGCAAAATCCTTCAAATCAGAAAGAGTTTCTTCTTAACTCCAGGGCTTAGTCAACTTAATGAGGTGTTGTGGTTAAATTGCATTCCTCAAAATAGATATGTTGAAATCCTAACTCCCAGTATCTTAGTATTTCCAAATAAGGTCGTTGTCAATGTAATAGTTAAAATGAGATCACACTGGACTGGGGCAAGGGTTAATCCAATATGACTATTTCTTATAAGAAGATGGCCATGTGAATGCCATGTAATAATGGAGGCAGAGATTGGAATGGGGAATCTACAAACCAAGGAAGCCAGGGGTGGCCTGCAGCCACCAGAAGCTAGGAGAGAGTCATGGAACAGATTCCCTCCACCCCCTCAACTCTTTGAAGAAACCAAACCTGGCAACACCTTGGTTTCTGACCTCTGAAATCAACTGTGAGATAATACATTTCAGTTGTTTTAAGCCTCCTGGTGTGTGGTAATTTGTTAACAGCAGCCCTAGGAAACTGATATATGAGGCCACACATGATGCTTTCAGAGATGGTGTGGTTGGTTGGCAAGACACAACTTGCCACTTACTAACTGCACGGCCTTAGGTAGTTTCTCATCCTCTCAGAACCTGGGCTTCCTCATTTGTAAAATGGTACCTGCCTTCCAGGGCTGCTTGAAGGGTTAATGAGAAACTGAATGCAGAGAACCCAGCACTTGATAAGGGTTCAATAAATGTTGCTTTCCCCATTAAAGCATCACCTCTTCTTGAGAGCTAATTATTCATGGCCTGTAGAGGAAACACCCTCATTCCTGAGAACATTATTCAGAATTATACTTTGACCAGAAATTGGAAGTGATAGGGAAAGAGATAACCACTGTGTATGATTTACTGTAAATCAGAATCAGTACATTCAAAATGAAAGTTATCATCTTCCCCCAGAAACTAGCTCCTTCTCTGTTTTTGTGTCCCAGATGCAGATGTCCTTGGCTTCTCCCACTTCTTCCATCATTATGTCTAGCCTGTCACTTTGTGTGTGTGTGTGTGTGTGTGTGTGTGTGTGTGTGTGTGTGTGTGTGT
>NW_007039944.1:0-12825 GCF_000164805.1 Carlito syrichta | reverse complement strand
CTCCGTCCTCTCCGACCTCTCCGTCCTCTCCGACCTCTCCGACCTCTCCGACCTCTCCGTCCTCTCCGACCTCTCCGTCCTCTCCGACCTCTCCGTCCTCTCCGACCTCTCCGACCTCTCCGACCTCTCCGACCTCTCCGACCTCTCCGACCTCTCCGACCTCTCCGACCTCTCCGTCCTCTCCGACCTCTCCGTCCTCTCCGACCTCTCCGACCTCTCCGACCTCTCCGTCCTCTCCGACCTCTCCGACCGCTCCGTCCTCTCCGACCGCTCCGTCCTCTCCGACCTCTCCGTCCTCTCCGACCTCTCCGACCTCTCCGTCCTCTCCGACCTCTCCGACCTCTCCGACCTCTCCGTCCTCTCCGACCTCTCCGACCTCTCCGCCCTCTCCGACCGCTCCCCCTCTCCGACCTCTCCGTCCTCTCCGTCCTCTCCGACCTCTCCGTCCTCTCCGACCTCTCCGTCACCGCCGCGTCAGCTAAGCTCGGGAACGTCCCGAACCCTTTGCCGCCATCAGCGCACGGTGGTGGCGTCTCCGCCAGGCGTGGACTCCATCCCAGGAAGCCACCGTCAGCGCCCACCCACGAGAAGCGGCCCCTCGCCCGTCCAAGTGTCACTGGGAGGTGGCAGCGATTCCGGCCCATCTCCGGGCTCCGCTGCTTGTCCTCGTGCTCTTGCAGTTCCCGCCAGAGTCTTGAATCCCCCACAGTCACCCTGAGGGCTGGAATCAGGTCCTTCCAAATACCTGTTATGCTGATTTTTCAAAGCTTTTTCTGTCCCCTCCCTCCCTCCTTCCCTCTTTTTTAGATACAGACTCACCCTGTCACCCAGGCTGGAGTGCGGTGGCGTGATGACAGCTCACCGCAGCCTCAAACTCCTGAGCTCAGGTGAGCCCCCTGCCTCGGCTTCTCAAGCAGTCGGGGCTGCAGGCATGCACCACCATGCCTGGCTAGCACTTCTGTCGGTTTGTTTGTTCGTTTCGTAGAGACAGGATCTTGCAGTGTTGCCCAGGTTGGTCTTGAACTCCTGGCCCCCAGAGGTCTTCCTGCTTTGGCCTCCCAAAGTGCTGGGATTACAGGCATGAGCCACTGCGCCCAGCCAGTGCCGATGTTCAGGCCTCCTTCCCTGGATCACGAATGGCCTTATGACATCTAAAATAACGAGTCTTTTCTGCTTTAGTTTTATTTCCCATTTGTTTATTTTTACTTTTCAATTTGTTTAGCCTAGGTCCATCAGAGGAATCACCATCTTACACACTGTGTTTTTTAAATCGGAAGACTTGTAAGTCCAAGACACGCCTCGATCCATGGGCCACAGAGGGTGTTGTGCTAGCAGGCATGAAAACCCATTCGTTTCCTTGTACAATGCCAGCAGAGTGCTTGGGTAACCAGGTGCATTTCCATGAGCAGTCACGTTTAAGGTGAATCTGTTTTCTTCTTCTGAACATTAGGTCTCCCCAGCAGACTTAAAATCTTCTGTAAGCCATGCAGCAAACAGCTGTGCCGTCATGCAGGCTTGACTGTCCCCTGTACAAAGCAGAGTAGATTCAGCATCGTTTTCCAGGGCCCTGGGATTTCCAGAATGGCCGATGAGCCCTGGCTTCATCTGAAAGTCACCGGCTGCTCTGGCCCCTCGTGAGAGCGCCAGCCCGTCCTCGGACACTGTGAAGCCAGGCAGTGACTTCTCCGCTGGCTCTGAGATTCCCAACAGCATCTGCCCCAACAGAAGCTGTTGCGTCCACACTGCTGTCTGCTGCGAGGGCAGCCACCCCTGCCGGTGGCCTCAGTGGGTCTTCCGAGAACTCCCTGCAGCTTCGCCCTCAGCACGTGCTCTTCGCCTTGCCTCTGCGCATTGCGGGGACGGCTCCTTCCGGAAGGAAGCCAGGCTCTGCCGGCCTCAGGCTTTTCTCCGCGGCTTCCTCCCCTCTCTCAGCATTGCTCTGGACCAGGCTCTGGCGTGGGCTCAAGGGAGGGCTGTGGCTGGCTTGGCCTTCTGTCCGGGCCGCTCCGACGTCCTCCACGTCGGAGGCGAGGCCGTCCCCTTCCTCGCCGTTCACGTGCTCCCCGGCGCAGCAGTTTTCCTTTCCTTCTAGAGCTCCTCCTTTGCATTCACAACTCGGTGGGCTGGAGCAAGAGGCCTGGCTTTGGGCGTCTCTTAGCTTCTGACCTGCCTTCCTCACTCAGCTGGATCCCTTCTGGCATTTGACGTCAAGGGCGAGCTGTGTGACGCTTCACATAAGCATGGAGAGGCCATTGTGGGCTTCTTCCTCGGAATAATTTCAATACGATTGTGTCTCGGGGAACAGGGAGGGCTGAGGAGAGAGAGACAGACGGAGCCAGTCAGGGGTGCAGTCGGAACACACACATTTGCTGAGTTTGCTGTCTCACACGGGTGCGGTGAGGGGCACCCCAAAACCAGTACCGTAATAACATCAAGATCACAGATCACCCTAACAAATGCAGCAGTGATGAAGGAGCTGAAATATTGCAAGAACTGCTGAGACGCAGCCCAGGGACACGAAGTGAGCGTGTCCTGCTGGGAAAATGGAGCCCATGTCCGCTCAGCGCAGGGTGGCCACGAGCCTTCTGTCCGCAAAAGGCACAGCGTCTGCAAAGCGTGTAAAGCAGAGCGTGGTGTGCCTGGACCCAGAAGGCTGGACGACTGCACAGACCCCCTCACCTCCCACCCACGGGGCACGGGGGGGGGAGGGAAGGGGCGTGAGGCGGAAGCCGGAGCCTGAAGCGGGTTGACAGAGGCTGATGACTTGGCCCCAGAGTTGGACGCATTCCCTGGACTTGCTGGGCCGTTTCCAGGGTGGGGGCTCCGTGATGACGACTTCGGACCCGCCACGAGGGCGAGACGTGCCCCGGACGCCCCGGAAGCCTCGGGGGAGCCTCGCGGCTCTTTGGGCTCGTGCAGCCCCGCTCTGGGCTGACCCTGTACGACTCGTTTGCGTATGTCAACCTTTCGTGAGAAAACTTACCCCGATCTCCACATCTCACAAGGCGTTGGGCCTCTGCGACTTAGGACACGTTTAAAATGTGAGCTGAAGCCAGGCTCGGTGGCTCAGCCTGTCACCCCGAGCCTTTGGGAGGCTGAGGTGAGCGGATGGCCTGAGCCCGCAGGTTCGAGACCCGCCTGGGCAGCGAGACCTCATCTCTACAATAAATCAAAAAATCAGCCGGGCGTGGTAGCGCGCGCCTGTAATTCCGGCTCCTCAGAAGGCTGAGGCGGAAGGATCGCCGGAGCCCGGCAGGTCGAGGCTGCGGTGGCCGGGAGCGGCCGCTGCACTCCAGTCTGGGTGGCAGAGTGAGACTCCGACTCAAAAAAACAAAAATAAATAAATAAATAAAACGTGAGCTGATATGTCTGCCTGATGACTCCTCGAGAGTTAATGCTAGAGTGGGAGCCATGTAGAGGGATAAGGCGGCGAACGGTCTGAGGTGAAGCGGAGCCAGGCCCTGACTTCTCTGTGGCCTGACCTCGAAGGCTGAGCTGGGGCAGCTGAAACGGCCAGCACCCTCCTCCGACGTGCGGCCGTCGCCCTCGGAAGCCTAGCGGAGGAGGCAAGCACAGAGGCCACGGCTCTTTTGGTGGAAGCATGCAAGGAAAAAGGGTGCTGTGCTTTTAACTTTGGCATGGAGGCCCAATAATTTTCCTTCATTTACAGTGGAAAGCAGGACCGACATCTGGGACCGGTTTTAGGTTTTATATATTCATCTAAAGTGAGATTCAGGAAAATGGTAACACGATATAGCGTTGAGATCAGATGCAAGAACCTGGCCCACGACAGGCAGCTCTCTGTGCTCTGATCTCACGGCCACTGGCCTGCGTGGGCTGCGTGCTGCTCGGCCTCCTCGACACACATCGATGGGCCATTCCCTCTCCGGGCAGCCCCAGGTCTCCCTGCTTCGTTTTCAGGCTCAGCTGTCAGCTGTGCTTCCTGTTCCGCTGGGGAAAAAGAGTCCGGCGCTTCCACCAATGTCTCCATCTGCTGCCCAGGACCACCCGCCCTGCCCGTCCCTCTATGACCGCGGAGAATTTCTCAGTGCTCTTACCCAGAGTCAGGCCCACCCCGGGCTCTGAGCCCGTTCTCTTTCCTGTCTGCCGCTTGCTGGGTCTGGGTTGAGAGCCGGGTTTGTCTGTCCTCATTCTGCAGGGAAGTTTGGCATCCCCATCTCATTAAGCATCGGCCTCCCCTAAGCCCACGTTTCAGACAACCAAGTGGACGCCATGGTCCTGATGACCTTTACGCAAATACCAAGCTGACGATTGGCATCCTGGACAGAGAGGAAAGGGACGCTTTTGGCTGGTAGAATGCCGCGAGAGTAGAAACAGAAGCAGATCTGCAGGCACAGAACCCTGGCCTTTCATGGCAAGCCGGGCCACGTCCAACTTTCGACACGCTTGGCAAAGGCAGGAGGCACTGCTTGGGGCTGGGGCAGGGAAGCCGTGTAGTTCGGTGAAGCCAGCTCTGTGGTCACTTCCATGTCTCAGCATCATTTGGTGTATTTTGTTCTCACTGTGTGACATCATGAGCATCTTCAGAAAAGATGCTGACCACGTGCCTTTTAAGCCCAGGCGTGCAGGGGTGAGGAGCGGCTCGGGGGAAGGCTGTGGGTTAGGAGCAGGCCGTGGGGGTGGTGTCCAGCCACGGCCAACATGCGCGCAGCAGGCGCTGAGTGTCAGCAGGCCGAGTCCCAGGAAGTATTTGAGGGGCAAAATAGGTGGAATGCGCTTGTGGCCACGGCGTGAAAAAGGCGCAGCGTCATCGTGGGTACGAAGGGGAACGGGGTCTTGCTTGTGACGGTCACGCCTGGGAACATGTGAGTTACATCGTGGTCCGCAGCTCGTTATCCTGGGTTCCGACTCTGTTCTCGAGTGTGATTTGCGCGGATCGACTGGCACTCAAGGAACAGCGGGAACCAAAGTGGTGGAAACCGGCACTTGCCCTCGCTTCGGTATCAGGCTGCCAGGACGGCTTGGGAGCACTATTTGTAACCTGCTAATAGTATCTTCATTTTTGAAAATGAGAAAGAGATGTTGAATTCCATGACCGACTTATTGCTTTCTACTTTGATCTATAATATGCTGATTTATTATTTGATTTTGAGTAACAAATCTTAGGCACTTCTTTTGCAGGTTTCGAAACGCAGCTCGGGAAAGGCAGGTTATCACTATGCTCATCGAAATGAGAACTGGGAAACCTCTTTATCTTTATGCTTGGAGACAAATAGCGCGGCAAGGGCTGGGCCGAAGATCTCAGTGAGTTTCTGAATTTCACAGATACACAACTATGTGTGCTTAACAGTGTTTGAGAAGCAGCTACATGAAAATTAACAATTTCACCAAGGCTTTTCCATTGGTTTAGGTAGCTTCTAGGCTTTCTGGCTAAGACCCAGGGCATTTGTTAGCATAGGTATACAAACCTTTTAAATGTGGTTCCCGTTTTTCTCATTTTATTTGTGGTTTTGTCATCTTTTAAAAAGCAAGCTAGGAAGTACATTTGTGTGCGATTGCTGCTATAACATCTCACGACTCAGTGGATTAAAACAACACACACGTACTGTCTTACAGCTCTGGAGGTCAGAAGTCTGAAATGATTCTACACATGGGACCGAAATAAAAATCTGGAGGGGGCAGTGAGAGGTGCTGGGGAAAGTCTCTCTCCTCACCTCTTCCGGCCTCCAGAGCGGCCGTCTTTCCTGGGCCTGTGGTCCTTTCCCCCCTTCCAGGACGGCGGTGAAGCCCCTTTCAATCCCCCTCCGACCGCGGCTTCTTCCACGGGCCTCTCGTTTCTTTCTTCCCCTTACAGGGACCCTGTGATCACGCTGGCTTGCCTGAAAGATTCAGGAGAGCTTCATCTCAGGACTCTCAGTTCCGTCCTGTATGCAAAGTCCCACTTGGAGGGGGGAGAAAATGATTCAGTAACATGGACGTCTCTGGAGAGATCATTTTGCCCAACACAAAAATTAAGGTGCTTCGTTTTGGATCTTGGTCCTCAAAGAATAAGCTGTTGGATCATGTTTGCCATTTAAGTACTCAGTCTCAGCTTTTGTGTGTATTAATTTGCTCCTGAAGATTAATTTTGGAGTTCTTTCCATAACTTTTTAATTAGAATGCTTAATTCAGTTACTCTTATGCTATTTAAAAGAGCACTTAGGTCTACAAATTATCCTCTGTGGAGTGTGCTAATTGTATCCCGTAGGTTTCTTCTTTTTCTTTTTCTTGCTTTGTCACTCATGGCCAGGAGTGCAGTGACGCAATCATAGTTCACGGTAACCTCAAGCTTCTGGACTCAAGCCAACCTCCCCTCTCAGACTCCTGAGTAACTAGGACTATAGGTGTGCACCCCACAACTGGTTAATTTTTGACAAATTTTTGGAAGAGATGGGGTCTCACTATGTTGCCCAGGCTGCTCTCAAACTCCTGGCCTCATCCATCCTCCGCCCGAGGCTGGGATTACAACCATGAATTACCATGCCAGCTACCTATAGATTTAACATATGGCATTTTGTTATTTTCCAGATGTTCTGCAATTTTGATTTTTTTCTTTGATCAGGGAATTGCTTAACATTAACTTTGAACTTCTAAGTAGTTGATTAGTACCTGCTATTCCTACATTCCTTATTAAATTTTAATTTTATTGCATGATAGTTACACAGCACATCTGCGCCATTTCTGCTTTTGCAAATACGTTGTGTATGCGCATATACCCTACTACATAATTACGTTATATGCCCTATTGCCTAATATTTGCATTATGTAATCACATTTTGTAATGAGCACGAAATTATGTGCATTCTCTGTTTGCGGAGTTAAACATATTTGTTGTCAGGTATTGAGATCCTCTGTATCTTGGAGATAATGTCTGTATCAGGTCATAAAAAGCCTGTTTTTTGTTTTTTTTTACAACAGCATGATGTTCCATTGTATGGATGTACCACACTTTATTTAAATAGTCCTTTATGGGTAGACAGGCAACTTGTTTCTAATATTTTGATCTTATAACAAACAAGGCTGCAATACATGCCATTTTGCACCTGTGGAAGCACAGCTATAAAATAAATGGTTTGACATGGAACTTTTGGGACAAAGAGTATACAAGACCATTATTTTTCTTAACCCCTTTCTTTAGCTGTTAATTCTCTTTGGCTCTGACTCAACTGTTTTATCTTCTGCATTGCATCGCCCATGCTTTCCTAAGAGCCACTGTGTTCTACATCTTCTCCTTTCCTCAGAAGGCTCTTCCAGACTCTACTCTCCTCAGCTCTACTTCGGGGGTTGCTTCCTTCCACCCCTCACCCCCCAGCCAGGGTTCTAGCCCAGCCCCCTATTTCCATCTGAAATATTTCAATCTGTGATCATTTCTTGCCCCCAAATAATCTGTGCTCATATCCCAACACTCCTCTTTAATTATCCGCCACAATTTCCATTATTGTTTATAATTACGTTGGTGCAAGCAGTATTTTAATGGCTGTGGGTTCTCTTCTCAATTAACTGTATTTAATTTCTCTTTACTGTGTAAGTTGTTCACATTTTAATGCTTCTGGAGTCAGGATGTAATAACAAATATTCAAATCAACATCAACATTACTTTATATTTTTCCCAGAAAAGACATTGTCATTTTAAAAGTGAGTCTTATGATAGATGGTGTATTGAAACCAAGTAGATAATGTTTCCTGTCACGTCACACGTCCTCTCAAGCAAAGAGAATTCGTTGAACTTCCCAGATCCTTCCTAAGTTGGTCCAGATGTGCTGTGCCTAACAAATCACCTTTGAAATTTGTCACTTGGCATTTGTTCCCTAATTTCAGTATAGATAAATTCTACTTGTCTATTTTTCTTTCATTCCCTTGGGTTTTCCTCCATGTGACACTCAAGCATTTTTCCAAAAGTGTTCATCACTAAGTTTTGAAAGAAGAGTACACACATTTCCAAACGATTTTGTAGGACATTCAAAACCCTGTGACTCTTTCTGCTAAAATTTGCTACTCAACTCTGTTCTCCAAAAAATGAGCCCCCAAAGATGTAGACCTTTGGAGTACATCTGATAAAAACAGGAGGCAGCCGGGCTCGGTGGCTCAGCCTGTCATCCCGCCCCTTTGGGAGGCTGAGGTGAGTGGATGGCCTGAGCCCACGGGTTCGAGACCCGCCTGGGCAGCGAGACCTCATCTCTACAATAAATTTTTAAAAAAATCAGCCGGGCGTGGTAGTGCATGCCTGTAATTCCAGCTACTTGGAAGGCTGAGGCGGAAGGATCGCTGGAGCCCGGCAGGCGAGGCTGCGGTGGCCGGGAGCGGCCACTGCACTCCAGTCTGGGTGACAGAGTGAGACTCCAACTCAAAAAAAAACAAAACAAAAAAACAACCCGGAGGCAACATGTCTATCCATGCACACAACTGTACGGCAAAGAAAGGCAAATCAGTGTGTAGTGTTAGAACTCTCATGTGGACTGTGTTTGGAAACCAGGGTTAATAAAATTTCAAAGAGTGCTCTCCTGTATGCTCATCTCTAAAGGAAGGATTGATTCAGGAAAACAAGCCAAAATAAGCCAAGACTCTAATCGCACACTCTGAAACCCCAGTACCAGCCGGACAGGCAACTTTTCGGTAGCCTTCTCCTGATTGAGATAAATTAAACATATGCTCAAGTTTGGTTCTTTCACAAATTTAATCTTTATTTTCAAAAATGTAAAACCTATACATTACTTTTAAAACATGTTGTACACATTAGAAATAAGACAGAACTAAATATTTTTCAACCTAGGTTAGGTCAGTTTCTTGGCTATGAAGAAATAAAAGTTACAAGACATTCTTCTAAGTTTCATTATTAAAACAATAAATTCTACTATTCAAACTAAAGTCTTCTGGAACGTTGAAAAGAGGCATCAATGTGAATACCTCTGAAACTCCAAAAGAGTAGGACCAAAGACAAACTTTTGACCTAACAGATGCCAAAAAGCAAACTGTCTTCTAAGACAGGAAGCTGGTCATTTTCTTTCCCTGCTGGACCTAAATTTTCCATGAACCACACCACGTATTCCATCCCACGCAAGCCCACATCATAGGATCGTACACTCTTTTACTTTTCATTTTTCTTTCCCGGAGACATAGTCTTGCAATGTTACCCAGGATGGATTCAAATTCCTGGGCTCCAGGTATCCTCCTGCCTCAGCCTCCTGAGTAGCTGGGATTACAGGTGCACGCCAGCACACTCAGTTGTAACACACTTTTAGATCCATAAACACCAACACAAGACTCTGGGAGTGGAAGTGAAACCCTTATGAAGATAAGGCTGGGTAAGTTGTTAGGGACACCTGACCTGCTCTTTCATGGAACTCAGACTTCTATTGGTATTGCTGCAAAAAGGATATACATGTCAAATAAAGGAGTAGCATGCTTTTTCGATCGGCTATGGACATATAAATTAATCTGTTTATGACAGGCGAGAGATGCAGTGTCCTAAAATCTTCTTAAGTTCCTTTCCAGCCCTTGTGCAGGATCCCAGCAGTGAACACGTGTCTCACCCCAAGATGTGAAGCCTCCCGTGCTGCGAGGTGACAGCTCACTCACTCCACTTTCCAGCTACATGTTTCTCTGGGCGGGCTTCCTTGGTCCTGAAAGCCCAGGCCCTTATTTGCCCTCTGGCTTTTTGCTGCACTGCGCCCAGTGCTCTGGGTTTTCCAGACACTCGGGAGTCGCAAGTGGAAGTCTGCGGGACTGAGCTGAACGACATGACTGTGTTGGTTCAAGCCCAATGTAATCTCTTAAAAGTTAGCCTGACGTTCTCAGGCATCACAAGGTGCAGACAGCATCCAGTCGGCATGCGTATTCCCGTCACCCGCTTAACCAGGACACTTGACGATGCAGCCGAAGGACCCCAGCTCCTCTCCCCAAGCACGTTCCTTCCTGACCCTGGGCATCTTTCTCTTCCACCCACGAGGTCTTTCGCTGCACATGTTCCCATCGACATATGGCGCTTTCCATGCTTTAGCCTTTAAATAAGCATCCCACTCTTCCAAGACATTCCTTTTTCTGCACAACTTTGGGGTGTTATGTGTAGCTCTCATCATTTTATATTGTTACAGTATCCCACTGTTTGAATACTCCATATAAATCCATTTTTTATTTTCTTAAGCTGTGATCTTACTGTCGCCCAGGCTGGAGTGCAGTGGCACCATCATGGGTCACCACAGTCACCAACTCAGCTCTGAAGAGACGAGGTCTCACTGTGTTGCCCAGGCTGGTCTTGAACTCCTGGACTCAAGCAATCCTCTAGCCTCAGCCTCCCAAAGTGCTGGGATTACAGGTGTGAGCCACCGTGCCCGGCGCAGCTTATTGATGGATACTTGGATTGTTTCCAGGTTCTCACGACTTGCTCTGGGAGGTGCACACAGGAGGATCTTCCACATTACTGGATGTGCTAGTCGCCTTCCAAAACGGCGGTACCAACGTATGCCCCCCCAGCACACACAAGGCCGGCGGCTCCACTGACGTTGGGATTACAGGCTCCTGGCAAGCAGGGTACTGGCATTGGAATCCTCTGTGGCTGAGAGGAGGCTCTACTTCTCCAAACGAGTGCAGCTGCTGGTTGCCCCAGAGGTAAGTCTATCTTGGATCCACGTTTTCATGTCAGTTCATAGGCTCTGAGGTTGTGTGAATTGCAAGGCAGTAAGAATTCAAACGCTAAGGCCATGGGCAGATATACTCACAGTCAGAATTCTCAGAGGAGTATTATTTTTCTAATCCAAAGCACAAACAAGTCAGAGAAGTTCCTTGTGGTCTTCCTGGCCAGCGGGAGAATGTCTCTTCTGGTCGACCTCTACACTGAAGGTGTTGGTCATTGAAGACCAGGGCATTACGGGTAGGCTCAGTGATGACCTCACTTGTCTTAAGGGCTGAAGGCTTTGAGTGGCCTTGACACTCCAGCTCCTTGTTGATTGAGACTGCTACCCCCCTCCCTACCACCCGGAGCCTCAGTGTCACTTCCAGTTTACCCTGCTGGCTTTATTTCATTGATTTTATCGTCTTCCTTAGGCCCCTGGGGATAAGTGTTTTTTTCTTATTTTCTTGTGCCCTCAAGCCATGTGTTTAATAGGGAAGAAGTTAAGGGTTCCCCTTTGCGTAACTTTTCTTTATAAATAATAACTTAAGGAAAAATAGCATGAATGTAATTTCAAGTTGCAATTTTCTGCATCAGCGGTGTTCACCAGAATGTTCTGAATGATGGAAATGCTCTGTAGTCTACTCTGTCCAGTATGGTGGCTAATAAGAATTTGGAATGTGGCTGACATGTCTGATGAACTAAGATCTTAGTATCACTTTAATGTTAATTTTAAGCAGCCACATGTAACCAGAGGTTATTATATCTGACAACACAGTTCTAGGTTGTAATGTCCCTTGTCTCTTTGGTGGCTTTGTGTACTGGTGAGCCAGCGCAGGCTGTCTTGCTGGTAGTCACAGGACGAAGTCGTTGAGAGGTGACACTGGACTATCTGCCACCTAAAACCGCATAGGTTGCTACCTTGAGAATCAGGCAGTTCTTGTCTGACTCGCCCTTCTGGGAATCTTCGAAGGTCTGCAATGACCAAGTCTGAGTGCACATTCTTTCCGCTGCCAGCTCCTGACTGAAAGTCAGGGATTCACTTTCCGAAAGTTTTTTAAAGGGTGTTTATGGAGCATTAAAGTGTCAAGAATCCCAAGGATAAATAACCAGGACATAAATACACATATTTAAAATGCAACATAATATGCTTAAGAGTACAATTTGGTTTATCTTTGAACTGAAAAGTTTGCTGGTAACCTGAAAATATATACAAGTTAAAACATAAAACACTTCCCGTGTTCCTAGGATCCATCTATAGCAGTTTGTGAAAAAAACCCAAGCCTATTGTTCTAGGCTTAGACTAGACTGACACTTGCAATGTTTTTTAACATTCAAAGGGCACTGTAGTATATAAAATAACTCCTAACTCTTTTATTCTCTTTGGCTGTAAGTATAGGTTAAGAAGGCTAAAACAAAAATGCAGATGTGAACTCTACGGAGAACACATACATACACACTTTTAAAAAGGCCACATGTGCCTGGCTGGTACATTTGCCCATGTTAAAGCCTTGTGAATATTTTCTACCATGTGTTTATCCACATACTTCATCTACGTTCTTGTAATCCATCGATGCCCACAGGTTTGGCATCTAGGAAGACACCAAGACAGTATCTGGCATAAGAAAATGATTTCATGGCCAAAAATGAAAAAGCTAAATGTCTGCTTTTTAAAACTCACCACACATTTCCAGATAAAACGAGTGTAAATGCACGGCCAGAGGTATTTTCATTGTATCCATGATTCAAAATGTCTGTAAGAACCGAAGCTCATCAATTCCAGTGAATATGTCTCCGATAGTAAGGATTTTTCTAAATACTCTCAAGACCAAACCTTATTTATTTATTTTAAAAGTGAGAAAGCAGGCTTTCTTAAGAGGACAGAAAAGCCCCCACAGTTGCCCGAGACTGGATGCTGCAAGGAAACCAGAAAGCCTCGGCCCAGCGAGCGCCTCGTCTTCTCAGAGGGTGTGCAGCCCACCCTTCCCTCGGTACTCTTCGTAGAAACGTCTCAGGGACTCGGGAATTCTGGGCGTCACGGAGCGTAAGGCTCGAGCAAAATGCCTTTTCTCGATGCAGCGGGCGTGGATGTCTTCGTCCAGGGCCAGGAGGGCTGCCTCTCTGCACACGGCGACAACCTGGAACGGAGGGCAGAATGAGCGGCGGAGGAGGCAGCCGCCCTTTCGAAACGCGGGGCCGCGCCGCGCACGCCCGGGTCT
>NW_007039943.1:48270-48831 GCF_000164805.1 Carlito syrichta | reverse complement strand
TGCCTCGCGCAGAGAGGGCACAGGGCCGACCCAAAGTTCAGAGCGGCTGATCCGCGCGGCCTGTCCGACCGAGTGGAAAGGTAGACAAGAAGGGAACGAGCGAGGGCGTTTGCGTGGGGGGACGGAGGGGGGCGACGCTAAAATAGCCCTCCGCCCCAATTGTGGGCGAAAGAACCTCCAGGGAGCCTCCGCCGCCAATGCCAGGTGTGGGGGTGGGGGCTTCGAGAAGGAGACTGGGGGCTTCTCATTTCTGCCCCAGGCTCTGTGCGTGGGGGAGGAGGTCTCGGGCCCCCACAGTGTCTGTAGGGGGCCCTGGATGTGATTAGGAGAAGGGGGACACACTCAGGGTGTCTCTCCCGAGCCTGCCGGGTCGATGTGTGGCTGCTGGGGCCCCCGAGTGGAGCTCCCTGAGACCCCTGCCAGCGTCAGTGTGTGCTGGGGGGTACAAGGGGAACGCCCTCCCCAGCCTGCCCTGGGTCTGTGCATGTGATGGGGAGGGGGTGCCAGGCTCTGTGTGTGTGTGTGTGTGTGTGTGTGTGTGTGTGTGTGTGTGTGTGTGTG
>NW_007039943.1:43902-46588 GCF_000164805.1 Carlito syrichta | reverse complement strand
AGAAAGAGGCGGAAGGGGATGGGTTTGAGGGTGAGGTCTAGCCCAACATTGACCCTGTGTGGCTGTCCCGGGCGCCTCCTTCCTTCTTCATCCTCTGTTCACCTTTGACTCGGTGACATTGGGGACAACTCTGGCCGTGTCTGGACTTTGTTTTCTCTCCGCCGGTGGAGATGGGTCCCGTGAACTGCTTCATCTCGTAGAGCAGCCATGGTTCCTCTTCTGCGTCTGAGACCTCCAGCAAGGTATCCAAAGAGGGCCGGAATCTTGGAGGAAGGACCTCAGGGACGCTACCTCGAGGCGCTCCTCCACGGGGACGCTTCTGCCTCAAGCCCCTTGCTCCTGTTTCACAACTTGTGGACCACTCTGAATGCAAGACTGCCTGTGTGAATGTCCAGTACTTTGCACACTTAACCATCTTAGCAGGCCACTGGTGCCATTGCTACCCAAGCTCAACACCTGGTCCGGCTGAGTGCTTCTCTCAGCAGACTCAGCTGGAGTCTCCAGATCAGAGCACTACCACTGTCACCACCAACAATATTTCACAATCACGGTCACCGCTCAACCTGAAGGTCAGCACCCACCCCCACGCTGACCTCTCATGGCCTTTATCATAACACCCAGCCAGTGGCACCTCCATCACCCTCACTGTCAACACCATCACCGCCAGCCACCAGGAAACCAACCACATACCCAGACACCATGCACAGCTCACCGGGCAGAGCTGTGTCCAGACTAGTCCCCTCTACCTGACCACCTTGTGGCTTAGACTTCTCAGGATGTCCTAAGGGACTGGTCAGAAGGGCTACGGAGACCCAGACCGTAAGGTCATCAGGGAAGGGCGGGGGAGGTCCCCGTTCCCAGTTCAGCCTCCCAGGCAGCACCACGCCTCCTTCTTCCTGGGAAAGAGGCCTTTTCCCCCAGGTATTTTACAGTATTGTTGACAAAGGGAAGTGGTGCCCTGGACTGCCTCTGAGGACCCCCAGCTGAGCTACCCTCTCCTGCTTGGGCTGCAGGACGCCCTTGCTTTGGTCTCCTCACGGCACTTACAGCCTATAGCCACCAGGGGGCCTCTGATATTAGGCCAAGAGGCAGGCAGCTCTGTCAGGTTTTCAGCCCGTTTTGCCATCAGCTCCTTCTCGCTGATGGAGGATGGCTCCTCCACTTTAGGATCTGGCCTGGGGTTCTCAGAGCGAGACCAGGGCCCTCTCTGACATGGCCGTCCAAAGCAAGGTGGTCTTTCCTCTCAGACTGGGGCTTCTCAGCAGGGCCATACCTTTCCTCTTCCTGCATGAGGCATTCTCTGCTTCTCTCTCCTACTCACCCCTTTTAGAAAATCACCCTCTCTCCCCACATCCTGATCCAGGATCCAGATGGTTCCACCTCCCAGGGGCAGAGAAAACCCCCAATCCCCGGGTCCTCCCCAAGGAGAGAGAAGCGTCAGCTTGGCCCTGAAGATTGGCTGTAGGAATTCTGCCCACCCAGATCCAACTCCCAGCAGAATGACCTGAAAGAGAGTCACCCTGCCGCAGCCTGTTTCACTATTGGTACATGAGTATCTGGACTTAACGATTTTGAAGGTTTCTTCTGGCCCAGACTAGTTTTCATGAGATTTGCCCCCAGTTTACAACCCTCACTCCTCTCTCCCAACAACTGTTCGGCCCCTTGCTACTCTCCACTGCACCATCTCATACTCAGGTCAGCATCCTGCCTCTCTGGGGCCTGACCACACCCTGAGGAGCCCAGGATGGGTTCAACACAGGGAGGCTGGAATGGATGGTCCATATTGGGCCAATCCCTCACACTTAGAACCTCCTCACACAGCCCAGAGGGAGTGTGACCCTTGGGCTCCATCTAAGTGCTATTCATGGCCATAAAACAATCCCTGATCTCTCTCCTGACGTTGAATTCATTAGCCACTGACCTCAGTCCCATGCTGAACCCTGATCCTGGTCACATACTGAGCTCTGGCTCTGGTCACCCATGAGCTTCCATCCTGGTACGGACTGAGCCTTGATCCATGGTAGTCTTATGCAACCAGACCTTTGATCCCAAGGCTAAGTGTAGACTCAAAGGCATCCCTGAGGGATGTGAAACAGAGGAGGTGTGGGGGAGGTAGGAAGTCCCCAGAGTGGGGCAGCAGGAAGCATGCCCCAAAGTCTAGTCGATTTCCAGCCATTTTTACATAGGAATGTCCCATTCTCAGGGAGGGAGTCTTCATTAAAGATCACGTGGGAGCCAGGGCAGGCTAGAACCAAGCTCCCTGACAAGCATGGTTTCTCTGCCCTGCCTTCAAAGAACCCCCCAAGGCAGAGTGAGCGCTCTGTGCATGGGCCAGTCTTTCCTGGGGCTGAAATCACATAGTAGGGTGGGAGGAAGGCAACCTGGGGTGATGGTCATGGGGACTCCCCTAGTCCTCTCTAAGCACTCAGCGAACTTTGCAAGCCAGAGGCTGAAGGGCCTGGGGGTTGGGAGGGGTGAGCACAGTGAGTAATTAGCTGATTCGCATGCATGGTAATTAATTGTGGATGCAACATGCTGCAATTAGCCTCCCAGTCAGGACACAGGAGCTCGTGCCACGCCGCCACCACGTAGGCGCCCTGAGGTCCTGCCCCTGGCCAGCTTTGTCCTGGTGCACTCCAATTCCCTTTCTACCCCTCAGCTCAGCCCAAAGCCCCACCCACCCACC
>NW_007039943.1:31962-43882 GCF_000164805.1 Carlito syrichta | reverse complement strand
GTGAAAAATGTCAGGGAGGGATGAGAAAAAGGGAGAGAGAGACTGTCAAAGAGGAAGTGATAGTGAGGCCAGAGGCTCCATCAACAAGGTTCTAAAGGGCCCAGGCCTCTGGTTCCCTGGGCCCAGGCCTTCCTTCAGGAAGCCTCCCTCGGTCTTCTTGTTGGCAGGCACAGTTCCTTCCTGTGTCCCCGGCACATGGCGGGCACCTCCATCTCAGTGTACCCATCAGCAAAGGCATACATGCTGGAACCCTCCCTGGTCCCTCTGCCCAGAGGCTCCTGCTCCTGCCTGGCCCCAGAGGAGGACAGCAGCCCTTCCCCTCACTGAAGGCTCTGCACCTCATGGCTAGCCCAGGGCGGAGGATGACAGAGACAAGCACAAGCTGCACAGTCAGTTTCAGTTCTACGGTGCTCCACACTTCCTTTCTGACCATCAACCTGCACCAGTCCAGGTCTGGCCACATGGAGGTGACTCCAGTGTGGTCTGCCCTCCAGATGTCCCAGGTCAGGATCAGAGTTGGAGGAGAGGAGTCCTGGAGGAGGGGGCTCCCAGGAGATGGGGGCTGCCCAGCCACCACAAGCCAGGCTTCCAGGAAGGTAGAGAGGACCCAGAGAGGCCACCTTCCCCTCCCCCTCCCCGTCCCTTTCTTTCCTCCTCCTGGCCTCTCCCACCCCTGCACTGAGCATGGCAAAGAGCAAAAGCCCTGATTCTTAGGTCCAGGCATCTGAGCCCGAACCAACCTCTGATGTCTCTGTCCATGCAACTGTGGGCAGTGATGGCAGTGTTCTGTGTCTGTGTTGTCCGCTGGCCACGGTGCCTACCAAGGCCATGAAATGTAGCTGTGACCTGAAGAGCTGAATTTTTCTTTTTTTTTTTTCGAGGTCTCACTATAGCCCAGGTTGGAGTGTAGTGGCACCACCACGGCTACCACAGCCTCCACCTCCTGGGCTCAGGTGATCCTCCCTCCTCAGCCAAAGTAGCTGGGACTACAGGTGCACACCATCATGCCTGGCTAATTTTTTTTTTCTACTTTTTGTAGAGATGAGGTCTTGCTATGTTGCTCAAGCTGGTCTCAAACTTCTGGGTTCAAGCAATCCTACTGCCTCAACCTCCCAATGTGCTGGGATTATAGGCAGGAGCCACTGCACCTGGCCAGTGAATTTTTAATTTGACTGACTTTCAATTAACTTAAATTTAGATAGTCACATGTGGCTGTGGCTACTGTATTGGAGAGTGCAGTGCTGGGCGGTCATCCCAGCCAGGCTCTGGCCTCCACCCACATCCCAAGGCTCTACTCCACAGCTGGGTCCCAGGCAGAGGGTGGCTGACACTCACCATGAACTTGACTCTGGTGAGTGCATTTCCTGTGACTCCAGGTCCAGGTCGGGCCTCCCAACACCTCTCTCCTCCCCATGCCAGGGCCTCCAACAAGGGTGGAATGATACATTTGCTACAGTCAGTCCGGCTGAGTTTGTCCTGCCTCCTCCATTTTCTAGCTGTGTGACTTTGGGCAAGTTACTTATCCCCCCTGTGCCTTGCCTGCTTCTTCTGTAGGATGGAGACCATGGTGTTATCTACTGTCAGGAGTCCATGAGCAAACCCACGGTCCTGGCCCAGATTGTGAACACTCAGAGCCCTGAGCCGCTTGTCCTCGGTGCCCCACCTACTGGCCTGGGTGACTCTTGGCCCCACTGCTACCTCTCCTGCCTGCACTGACTCAAACAGGCCCACGGGTCAGGTCTTCCTTCTGGTTTCTCTGGGCCAGCAGGCATGATGGCCACAGATGGAGGCTTGGCCACCCACACCTCAGCCCTTCTGGCCCTCGTGCCAGGAGCTCCCTGCTCCCATCTGCCTCTGCTGCCCTGGAGCTGTGGTTTCCCAAGGATCCACTGCACATTCCCTCCTTGCAGCCCCCACTCCAGCCCTGTGGACTCGTCTACTGCAACCCACGCCCTGTGGGAAGGTCCGGGCTGGATAACTGAGGGATGCCCTCCCCCAGCCTCTGCTCCCTGGCAGGGCAGGGGATGGGAGACTTCCCTAGATGCCAGCCTGTCCGACCCCTTACCCCTCGGCCCAGGCGTTCTGTCTCGTCTCTGCCCACCTCCTCTGAGTAAGGCCCTGGGGAAGCTGAGCCTGCCTGCCCTCAATCCTGGGGCAACTGCCTCCCCCCAGAGATTGAGGGAGTCTGGAAAGATTGAGGTTCCTGCAGTCCATGCAGGGTACCCAAGGGATGGGTGCCAGGAGCCAGGTTTGCGTTTTTTTTTTTTGGTCAGAGTCTCACTCTGTCTCCCTAACTGGAGTACAAGCACAACTCACCACAGCCTCAACCTCCTGGGCTCAGGTGATTCTTCCATTTCAGTCTCCCAAGTAGCTGGGACCACAGGCGTGTGTCACCACACCTGGCTACTTTTGTTATTATTATTATTTTGAGTCGGGGTCCCACTCTGTCACCCAGGTTGGAGTGCACTGGCATGATCACGATAATCACAGCTCATGGCAGCCTTGATCTCCTGGGCTCAAGCGATCTTGCCACCTCAGCATCCCAAGTAGCTGGGACTACAGGTACACACCACTATGCCCGACTAATTATTTGATTTTATGTATAGATGAGGTTTTACTGTGTTGTCCAGGCTGGTCTTGAACTCCTAGGTTCGAGCAATCCACCCACCTCGGCATCCCAAAGTGCTGAGATTACAGGTGTGAGCCACAGCACTTGACCTACTTTCTAAAAATTTTGTAGAGACCAGGTCTCCCTATGTTGCCTAGGCTGGTCTCAAACTCCTGAGCTCAAGCAATCCTCCTACCTCGGCCCCTCAAAATGCTGGGATTACAGGCATGAACCACCACATCCGGCCATTTCTTTTTTTCTTTTTCTTTTTTTGCAGGCTTGCTTCTTGAGGGGCAGAGGTGAGTGAGAAAGGTTAGGGTTAGTGGAGATGAGCGTCCCTGCCTACTGCAGACTCTACCAAGCCTCTCCTGTGGCTTCAGCTGCCCGTGTGAGGCCTGGGCAAGGATTATTTCCCAGTGCTATCCCTGAAATGTGCGGAGGGATGAAGTTGCTGGCCTAGGCCATATGGCAGGTCCCAGGTGCCCGGGCCTAGGGCAGCCTGCCAGGGAAGAAGAAGAGAGGTGTTTTCTTGGTGCTGGTGTAAGGGATCTCTGGACTGAGTGCGCTGAAGCCTTTCTCCCACCCAGTCTTCATGGCTGGAAAGACTGCAAGGTCCAGACCCCCCACAAACCCCCACACAAAGGAGCCACCGGGCGAGGACCCCAGGTTGTCTCCTAGCTGTGGTGCTGACACCGACTCTTCAGCCTCCTCCTGAAGCAAGCTTATGTAACCCGAGTGTCCCTGCCCGTTCCTTGGGCACCTTCTCTGCCTGCCCTGCCCCCGCTCCCTGGGAGAGGAGGGGTGGGTAGTTTCTGGCTATTTTCAACCACTCATTCTCACAACTCTCCTTGTGAGAACCAGGCGCTATCAACGGGTTTTCCTAACACCCCTTGGGGGCTGGGCAGAGGAGATGCAGACCAGGGAGAGGAGAGGTGACACCAGCCAGACAGCTGCTGGGACCATGGGGCTCCCTTGGGGCCTTCAGGACCCCCGGGCAAAGGGTGATAAATGGTGATACCGGCTGTGCATTCTCCTGACATTTCCTCTTCAGCTGTGCTGTGCTGGGCAAACTTCACTCCCTGCCTCCCTCTACCCTCCTGGCAGTTAGCAGAGGTGGCAGGGCATGGTCCCATCCCAAAGCTGGAAGAACTGCAGCTCAGAGAGGCAACATGGCTTGCCCAAGGTCACACAGCCAAGGACTAGGTTGACACCAGAGAGTAGGGCCCAGAGTCATGAACTTGTTCTTTGAAGGGGGTCTTCAAAATTGACAGAGCAGAACGGGAGGGTGAAACAAAGGTTACCCAAAGAGCACCAGACCAGGAATTGCACAAAACACTTCAGAGCACTGTTTCTGGTCCTCACAACATTCTGACTGAGGCCTGACCCTGTTCCTGGAGAGAGTTCTGACTCTGTATCTCCTTCTGGGTCTTGGTCCTGGTCACATACTAATCCTGATCTCTGGCCACTAACTGAGCCCTGACTCTGGGTACATACTGATTCCCAGTCCATAATCACAGATTGAGCCCTTACCGTCGTCACATCATGGCCATATTCTGAGGATGGGCAGCAAGTGCCGTCTTCAACCAGTATGTATCAAGCCCTCTTTTAACCCTGGCATCCTGCTTGCACCAGTCAGTCCCCCATCCCGCCCCACTGTCCTTGTTCCCAAAGCAGAAGTTGTGTGGACTTCAGGGCCTGTGTAGACAGCTGTCCCAGCTTCCCGTCCAACTCCCCATCTGGGCTTAGACAGCCCCTAGGAATGGGGGATGCCAAGCCAGCCCTGGGAGCTCTCAGCAGAAGGAGATAAAGCATTTAATAAACGCTGCAGTGAAAATCAATACAATCCGAGAATCAGGAACCAACAGGAATGGAGGCTGGAGGTGGACCTCACAGCTCTGCCACTCACCTGCTCATACTCAGCACACGGCGGGGAGGAGGGGGCTCCAAATGGCTGGACAGTGAGTCAGCCCCTCTCAGGTGCAAGCTCCCCAAGCTGCCCTGCCCAGGCCCTCCACTAACACAGGCAGGCGCTTCCCGCTTACACATCTTCTGCTACGCTCAGCACAGAGACCCCGGCATCCACAGAAGACCCTCAACCCCACCTGGGTGTCCACATGTGTCCTCCCCACACCCCAGGCCCTGATGTCTGAGCCCCACCACCCCACCAGGAGGCTCTACTGTCATCTGCTGCCATTGGGTGGGGTGACTGGTCTGGGCATTCAGAACACAGCCCAGCCTGGGTGTGGGGTGGACAGACACACATGCAGAGGGCAGTAGACACACAGCCTCCATGCCAGGGCTTCTCAAAGGAAGACCTCAGGCCTGCTGGGGGGGTGTATGGGGTGACATTCTAGGGGTGGGGCCCAGGGGGACCTTCGTGACCCTGAAGCTTGAGAGTCGCTTTTTTTGGGGGGGGAGACAGAGGCTGGATGACTGAAGGAGATGACTGAAGCTCATGCCTGAGCCTCCAAGGCAGTCTCCCACCCTGGCTGGCCTGTTGGTCGTCTCTTCCTGTCTGCCCTGTGCCAGCGGGACCTCAGCTGTGTGGTCCTATGTCCTCACAGTGCTGACACTGTGTGTAGACAAGAGGAGCTGTCACCTGTCCCTCTTATAGATGGAGAAACTGAGGCTGGGCTAGGAAAGTGACTCACTTAAGAGTACCCAGCTGTAAGTGTTAGAGCCAGACCATGAATTCTGCATCTGCCTCTGCCCACTTTCCCCACCTGCCACAGAGGGGCTCACCTGTCCTATGGGCATACATTTATGTGGAGGCAGATCCCTGGAATTTACCTTTCAGTGGTGTAATACACGTGCATGCATTGCAGAGCCTGGAAAGCCAGGAGGTAGAGGAGACCCCAGTCATAGAGGAAGCTGAGACTCAGAGTAGTAAGGTGACCTTCCTGAAGATAGATAGCCTGTGAGTGGAGAAACCTAGATTTGAGCCCAAGTCCCTGTGACCTATGAGACCAGAGAATCCCTCTGCCCTCTCTTGAATGTCGAGGAGGAAATACTTATGCTGAAAGACCTGGAATGCTTTCTTAGCCAGAAATGCAGAGGGAGGCAGTCTCAAGAAAATTCAGCTCATTCATGTTTCAAGGACCCTGGGTCTTCCCATCCACCCTCCTCCCTTCCCCAAAGTGTTGTGTTTTGTCCTCAGGCTGGTTACACTGTGGTGACAAGATAGCTGCTCAGTGCTGGGCATCACATCTTCCCACAGGCACATCTTGAACAAAAAGAGAAGAAAGGAGGCATAAGTGTTTTCTGCTTATGGGTCTCACTTCTCAGGATGGAGATGGGAGGAATATAGGGCCAGCCTCAGGAGGCAGGTGCAGAGATACCCATGAGAGGAGAGGTTATGGGTTGAGTTGTGTTCCTCATAAGTTCATATGTTGAATCCCCCATAGCCAAGAATGTGATTTTATTTGAAAATAGAGTTAGGTTGAGGTGAGGTCACACGAGAGTGGGGTGAGCCCCTAGTACAATGTGACTGATGTCGTTATAAAAAGAATATCATGAGAAGAGACAAACACTCAGGGAGAAGGCCATGTGAAGTGGGAGGCAAAGACTGGAAAGCTGTGCAAGCCAAGGGCCACCAAATATTGCTGGCAACCACCTGAAGTGAAGGTGGACATATGGAGCCTCCAGAACAAACTAATCCTGCGGCACCTGATCTTGGACTTCTAGCCTCTAGAAAGGTGAGACAATAAATGTCTGTTGTTTAAGGCTTGCAGCTTTGGTACTTGGTTACAACATGCCTTGGAAACTAATACAGAGAACACAGTCAGCCTGCTCATCTTCCTCCCATGTCTCATTGGTCAAGAGTGTCACATATTCCAAGCTGACCAATCATGGGAAAGAAAAACAGGGTTGCTTCTCTGACTTAGACCAATCATGATTCATCTCCTGGGTGGGGATTTTGGCTAGAAGAGTCAGTTAGGTGCAGGGGCATGTGAGCAACCTCCACAGACCACCAATATGCCATGAGACCAGGACTCCTTGAAACCCTTTTCCCTAAGAGATAAGAAGGTAATTGATGAAGGCGCAGGTGCTGCCAAGGATTTGGGTCACTGGAAATGTGGCAGATTGAGTTTTCCAAAAATGATGGCAATATTTCCCATGATGTTACTGACCTTACTCCAATGAGGAATGGAGTCTGCATCTCTTCCCCTTGAATCTGGGTGGTTTCAGGACTGCATTGACCAGTGGCATGGGTGGAGGTGACTCTGCGTGACGTAGGTTCTAGCTCCCACCTGGTTGCTGGAACACTCACTTTTGGAGCCCAGAGCTGCCATGTGAAAGTTTGACTTCATTAAAATTAAAAACTGCACTGCAAAAAACACTGTTAAGAAAATGAAGAGATAAGCCACAGACGGGGAGAAAATATTTGGAAAAAGACATATCTGATAAAGGATTGCCAGCCAAAACACCCAAAAACTCTTAAAACTCAGCAATAAGAAAACAAACAACCCAATTTAGGAATGGGCAAAAGACCTGAACAAACACCTTATGGAAGATGATATACAGATGGCAAACAAGCACATACAAAAAAGGTGTTCAGTATCACATATCATTAGGGAATTGCAAGGTAAAGCAACAGTGGAACACCACAGCACACCTATTAGAGCGACCACAACCTAGAACACTGACAAAACAGATACTGGCAAGGAAACAAAGCAATAGGAAATCCCATTCAATGCTGGCGGGAATGCAAAATGGGACAGCCACTTTGGAAGACAGTTTGTCAGTTTCTTATAAAACTAAGCACACTCCAACCATAAGATTCAGCAATCACGCTCTTTGCTATTTACTCAAATGAGCTGAAAACTTATGTCCCCATAAAATCCTGCACATGGGTGTTGATAGCAGCTTTATTCATGGCTGCCAAAATGTGGCAGCAACCAAGATGCCCATCAGTAGGTGAGTGGATCAGCAAATGGTGATACGTCCACATCATGGAATATGATTCAGTACTAAAAGAGAATGCACTCTCAAGGCATGAAAATGCATGGAAACATCCTAAATGCACATTACCGAGTGAAAGAAGTCACTCTGAAAAGACTACTTAGTGTATGATCCCCAACTAGATGGCATCCTAGAAATTGCAAAAATGTGGTGACAGTAAAATGATCAGTGGTTGCCAGAGGTTGGAGGGAGAGAGGGCTGAATAGGCAGAGTGCAGGGGATTTTTAAGGCAGTAAAAACACTCTGAATGCTGTGTAAAGGTGGATAAATGTCGGCTGGGCTCGGTGGCTCAGCCTATAATCCCAGCACTCTGGGAGGCCGAGGCGAGTGGATTTTCCGAGCCCATGGGTTCGAGACCTGCCCAGGCAACTTGGCAAGACCTCATCTCTATAATAAATAAATAAATAATTAGCTGGGCGCCGTAGCACGCGCCTGTAGTTCTGGCTACTTGGAAGGTGGGAGATGGCCTGAGCCCAGCAGGTCGAGTCTGCAGTGGCTGGGGGCGTGCCACTGCACTCCAGTCTGGGCGACAGAGTGAGACTCCAACTCAAAAAAGAAAAAAAAGTGGATACATGTCATATATGTTTGTTAAAACCCATAGAATGTAAAATACCAAGAGTGAAGTTCAACATGTGCGATGGACTTCAGTTCATAATATCATATTATTGATTCATCCGTTGAAACAAATGAACCACGCTCACGCAAGAGGAAAATGAGAGGAGATGCCGTGGGTCGGAGAGGGAGAAAGTACATGAGAACTCTGTACTTTCAGGTCAATTTTTCTGTAAACCTAAAACTGATTTTTAAAAAATTAGTCCATGTAAAAAAAAAAAAAAAAGAGAGAAAAGTACTGCCCTGAGCCTGCCATGTTGTGAGGAAGCCCAGACCACATGGAGAGGCTGTGGAATGGGCACCGGTCACTAGTTCCAGCTGAGGCCCCAAAGACAAGCCGTCCACCAGGCCTGTCGGAATTCCTGACCCACAAACTCCATGATCACAGTGACATGGTTTTCTTAGACGGTGAGTAGCAAGCCGACTTGTTATGTGGCAGAGGTAGCTGGTGCAGGAAGGCTCAGTGCAAGGTAGGAATAGGAGAAAGTAGGGCATGGGGGAAGGCATGGGGCCTGCCCTGGGGGTGTGGGCTTCATCCTTGGCCTGGGGAGCCCACAGAGGGTTTGAGGATAGGAGGGCGATAATCAGGTCGATATCCTGACAGACCACTCTGGGCCAGGAGCAGGGTGGTGGGGCCAGCTTACAGACAGGTGCTGGGGGAGGGGCAGGCTGTGGGCATCTCTGTGGTGCTCAGGACAGGGGTCCAGGTAGGGCTAGGAGTGGAGGAGGCATTTGAGTGGAGGCATGAGGTCACGCTGAGAGACTGTGTGCCCAGGAAGGTGGAGGAGAGGAGGTGGCAACACCTATGATCCCCTTTCTTTCTAGGCACAGGCCACCCTGGCTTCCCAGCGCCTCTGCACTTAGGTGGAGACATGTGACTGGTTCTAGCTGATGGAATATAGCGTCATGGAGAAGGCCAGGGCCAGGTCCTCAGAAATCCCCAGACCTGTTCCACACTCCCCCCCAACCCTCGGTCCCCTTTTGCCTGGGGACTGATGGCATCGCTGATGGAGGAGCCTGCGTCCCAGGCCACTGTGGGAAGATCACCCTGCCACCCTGGAACACAGGCCCTGATGAGCAACAGGAAACATCTCTGGACTTGGATCTATGATACATCTGTATCTGTGGTGCCATTTATTAGAGTGGCCTGGGCCTGCCTCACAAACACAGAAGCCTCAGGACAAAGGAAGAAGGCAGAGCATCCATGGAGCAGGCAGCAGGAAGAACCTATGTGTGCATATGTTAGTATGCACATGTGGTGTGTGCAAGTGTACACACGTGTGGGTGTGTTAATGTGACTGTGTGTGTGCCCCAAGGGATCCTGAGCACTCCATCTCTTCCCCATTCCCCAGCCCCACCTGCCAGCGTCTCCACCCCCCACCCCCTTCCCCACCCTCCAGCACAGAGCAGAGACTTGGTTCTAACATTAGGTTAGAACCAGGACCTTAGGAGTCCTGCAGGTGGCCTCAAGACAGTCAGCTCTTCCACACGCAGATTACAATTTTTGTGTTTGTGTGTGTTGGAGTCACTCCATTGCCCAGACTGAAGTGCAGTGGCGTGCTTACGGCCACCCCAGCATCAACCTGCTGGGCTCTGGCGATCCTTCTGCCTCAGTCTTCCAGTAGCCGGAACTACAGGCATGTGCTACCACACCCGGCTAGTCTTTGTTTTACTGTAGAGACGAGGTCTTGCCAAGTTGCCTGGGCTGGTCGCGAACCCGCGGCAGATTACAATTTTTAAAAAAGGAGGAGGAAAAGGCCAGGTGCTGTGGCTCACACCTGTGATCCCAGCACTTTGGGAGGCTGAGGTGGGAGGATTGCCTGAGCCCAGGAGGTCAAGACTGCGGTGAGCCATGATCACGCCACTGCCCTCCAGCTTGGGTGACAGAGTGAGCTCTGACTCAAAATGTAGACAGAAAAAAAATGAGTAAAAGTTCAGATTTGACCCAAATTCCTCCTCAGGTGATGTCGCAGGACGGCCCTCTTCCTCACACAGACTAGAGGGTGAGGGTTTCCGAGGCATTGTGGTCATCCCCTGCTGCCCAGTAGGAGAACAGCTCTGGCCCAGGCTTCTTGTCCATGGGCAGAGGCTGGGCTCCTCTAGCCAGTCAGCGCTATCACCACAGCATCTGGAGGCTTTACTTGGGGCCCAGGCGACATGGGGGCCTGCTGTAGGCTCCTGGCTCCTGTGCCAGGCCCAGCAGGAAGGGCCTTGGAGAAGGAAGAGCAGGTAGGGCACCGAGGGGCTCTTGGATTCCTCCAGGCAGCCCTGGAAGGCCCTCTCACCCATTGTCCTGCAATGAGCCCGGTGATGCAGCCCATCCACCCACATACTTGCAGAGGCACCTCTGCCTGGGGAGGGGCAGAGAGAACTGGGGGAGGGGAGTGTATCCTTGAGCTGTGACATGTGGCCTTGGGTCAGTCCTTTGTCTGCTCTCAGCTTCCATTTCCCTGTGGGTTCAGCAGGAAAGAGGCTCAGATCCCGGGCTATTCCCATTCAGCCTGACCCCTCTCCAGGCTGAAATCTTTTGAAAGAACAGGTGTGACCTGTCACTCCAGGGCTTTAGAACCTTCAGTGGCTCCCTGTTTTCTCCCCATGACGTCCAAGCCCCTCCTGCTCACATGGCTTGCTCTGGTCCTCATGACTGCCTGCCCTCCTGCTTCATCACAAGACTCTGCCTACCCCTGCCAGAGCCAGGTTCTTTCTTGTCCTCCTGCACCTTGTCCTGTGGTGGCCTTTGTCTGGGACATCCTCTTCCTTTGAACTGCCTGGACCACGTTGCCCTCAGGAGGGAGCCTCACTTTCCTGAAGGGGAGGGCAACCCTTGCCTCAATGTTTCCACATGGAGCATCACTTCTTGTGTCTGTCCTCAAAACCAGAGATCCCACTGATGGAGACTGAGTCCAGGGACTGCAAGGGCTCCCAGGGAGAGCTGAATGAAGAAAGGAAGAGAGGAGAGGAGTGAGTGACTGGCAGCTGTGGTGATGCGAGGGTGGGGTGGGACCAGATGCTGGCATCCTAGACAATGACATCCCTCCTCTAACTTCTGCAGCTCCGTCCTCCCATGTTCTAAGCCAGAGGCAGGGCAGCCCACCCCACCCCAGAGGACCAGGCTGGGCTCTCCCAAAGGAGCACAGGGAATTTGCATGCTCATTTGCATATTGTTTGCATTCCAGTCAAAGGTGGAATCAATCTTCCAGCTTCTGAGGTTGGTTCCTGGAACTGTAGCCCTCCCAAGACCTGGCAAATGTGTGGTTGCTGGGAGGGGGGCCCAAGGATGGGGGCACTACTGGGAACGGACTTCACATGGTGATAATAATGCATAACATTTGCTCAGCACTCTAAAATTTACATAACACGTTCAAATACTTCAAATTATTTCACTCTCAAAACAACACTGAAAAGTACAGAGGTTAGGAAGCATAATTCCCCTCTTAAAGGTAGGAAAACTGAGATTCGGAAATAGTCAAGGCAATCAAGTAGCCTGGCAAATTTTTTCCTGTTCTTCTAAATCAAACTGCCCAGTAAGTTTTGTCATTTAGCTGCCTGCCCTCAACTAGGTTTACATAGTCCTCTGCCCATAACTTAATGGGGAGGATGATGATGGTGATGGTGTTAGTGATGGGGTGGTGGTAGTGGTGGTTGTAATGGTGGTGGTGGTGATGGTGATGACGGCTGTCGGTAGCGGTGGTCATGATGTTGGTGGTGGTGGTGGTGGTGGTTATTGGTGGTGATGGT
>NW_007039943.1:15995-31883 GCF_000164805.1 Carlito syrichta | reverse complement strand
GGTGGTGGTGGTGGTGGTGGTGATGACAACTGTGGTGATGGTGGTGACAGTGATGGTGGTGATGATGGTGATGGTGGTAGTGATGACAGTGAAGGTGGTGCTGATGCTGGTGGTGGTGGTGATAGTGGACATGATTGTTGTGGTGATGGCAACGGTGGTGGTGGTGATGATAGTGCTGGTAAGGATACTGGTGCTGATAGTGAAGGTGGTAACTGTAATGGTGTTTGTGCTAATGGTGAAGGTGGCAGTGGTGTGGTAGTGATACTTTGGGGAGTCATGATGATTGGAATTTTGACGATGTTGAAGAGAATGGCTTGCCTGGTTTGGATGACTCAGGGAGCCAAGAACCAGACTCTGACTCTTTCCTGGATGTTTCTAGAACCAGCAACTGGCTTATGCAATGTCTATGCCACTCTGCCTGTGGTCAGTCCACTGTCCTCCCCAGTCTGGGACTCTGGGAGGGTGGGGTATGCTGCCCCCTCAGTTTTCCCACATCTTATGTCTCTCATCTCCCAGAAAGCCCTTCTGACTGTGCTGTCTGTCTCTCCCAGCAAAGTGGGGGGCCTGGGGCAGGGCCTGGGACATTCTTATTCCTGTCTCCATTTCAGTCCCTAGCTCAGGGCTGGACCCTGGGCTGCTTGACTCGGCCACTGTTCGGTGAGTGGATATGTGAATGAATCCAGATATGAGGGTGCTAGTCAGACAAGGAGAAGAGGCTCCTTACACCCTGAGAAATTCCCATCCCTCTGTAGCCCTCACCCTACCCCTCCACAGTGCATGGCCCAGCATCTCCTCCTGCTCTTCTGTCCTCAACTGGAGCTGAGCCCAGGAAGCTGACTCAGCTCTGTTGAGGCCTTCAGGGCCTATCTCCCACAGGGACTCAGCCCCAAGTGTGCATGGGTGCTCACACACACACATACACACACACACACACACACACACACACACGCAGACACCAAACTCACACCCATATGTGCACAAAAACTGGCCCACAAGGCTCGGGGCTGGCTCGGGATCACGTGGCTAGTTAGGGTGGAGCCAACCTGGGGGCTTTTCTCCTGATCTCATGGTCCATCTCACCCCCCTGCACCCCAAGTGACCTCACATGCTAGCCAAGCCTCTGCAGAGACCCCTGATGGATATCGCCCAGCTGTAGCTTGTGTACTCCCAGGGAGGGAACAACGGCGGCAAGAGGATCATTCCTGAGAATCACCACCTGAGTCTTCCCTGGGTGCTGGCAGAGGGTGGGGTTGGATGTCTCCACAGAGATCCCAGAGCCCTGGGAACCAGCCACCTGAGATATTTGCAGAGATTCCAGGAAGCTCTACCACTGCACAGCCACGGTGCCCCTTTCCCCTTGAGGGTAACCCGCGCACCCCCAGCCTGGCCAGGGTTCGTGGGCTGTGAGTACTTTACATTCATAGTGCTTAGTTTTAAAATTTATATAATTTTTTTTTACCACAGCCTCGACCTCCTGGGCGCCTTTATTATTATTTTTTGAATCAAGGTCTCACCCTGTCTCCCAGGCTGGAGTGCAGTGACGTGATTACGGCTAACCACAGCCAGGTGCTATGGCTCATGCCTGTAACCCCAGCTCTTTTGGGAGGCTGAGGTGGGGGGATTCCTTGAGCCCAGGAGCTCAAGGCCAGTCTGAGTAACATAGCAAGACCTTGTCTCTACAAAAAATCGAAAAATCAACTGGGCATGGTGATGAACGCCTGTGGTCCCATCTACTCAGGAGACTGAGGCAGATCACTTGAGCCCAGAAGGTCAGGGCTACAGTGAGCCATGATCATGCCACTGCACTCCAGCCTGGGTGACACAGTGAGACCCCCGACTCAAATATAAAATTCATATACTATTCCAAGTACACTGAAAAGTATGGCGGATGCTGTGGCAAGCGCCTGGCCTGTGACCAGTTTTGACAAAGCTTAGCACTTTGCTATATTTGCTTCAGTTTTTTTTTGTGCTTTTGTTGGGGAGAAAAAGATAGCTGAATGCGTATGTCTTCTATGTGTGACTTTCCCAGATCCATAGATGTTCCTCTTGCTGCAATACTCTACGGTTTCCTGGCCTTGTTCTTCACCTCTGTCTTCTGTGTGTATCTCTCCAAATCATGCTAGAAGGTCTCCAGGTTCCTGAGACTCAGAAATGGCTTCCCAGGTCACACTTCCCCCAACACTTGGCTTCTGCACTCAGAGCTATGTGTGTGAGGTTCATTCATGGTGATGGCTGAAGCTCTGGGCTTACGAATGACTGCTGTATTGTACTCCACCACAGGAAGATGTCCCCATCCTTTTAACCACTCTTCTTTTCCTGGACCTTATTCCTGGAGTTTAAGTTTCCCCAGTTGTTCCATATATTGGGTTGTCATATGTAAAACTCTGAGAGCAGGACCTGGCCCATGTCAGCCAGGCTTACTTGTATCTCTGCATCTCTTGGTATCTCTGTATCTCTGCCATGTTTCTCTCCAAAGCAAGCTGCACAAGGTCCTTGCTGAGGACTACTTGGGTGTGTGGGGGAGTGCTCTCTAGGGTGCCGATCTGGGAACAGAAGTGCCTAGTACCGGGCCACGTACAGCCAGACGCTGCAAGCCTTGCCAATGTGGCCTTTCCCTCGGCACTCCACACGGCTGGCCATCGTCACCCTCATCATTTCAGCCAGTCCTGCCTGGGCATCTCGTTGTGGTTTTCATTTGTATTTGCCTGTTGTAGGTATTCTCATTGGCCTTGGAAACCGAGAGGGACAGGGACAAGGACTGGGTATGCTGGGACAGGTCAGTGGAAAGGGCCTGGAAGATCCTGAAGATCTTGATACCCAGAAGTCCTGGGTGTGGCAGAAGGACCTGGGCCATGAAGGCTGGGACCTGGCCTGGTATAGCCCTGGGTACAGGCCCTGTTATGAGCATCAGACAGAGCTTCGGTCACAGCCAGTAAGAGAGACAGTCACACCAAGGCCTGGGGGCTTGTCTCTGCCCCCATTGTCCCCAGCCCCAAGCATCCTGGGATGTCCTGACATTGGAACTTCATCTTCTTATGTGTTTTATTTCTGAATCCCTAGACTACTTCTCACCTGGCCAGATGTGCTTTGAATAAATGACTGACTGAATGGATGGATGGATGGATGGATGGATGGATGGATGGATGGACAGACTAGTGGTGGAAGACTTCACACAAGAGGCAAGCTGATCACTAATTTGGGGATGTTAAAGTCATTTCCATCCACCAGGTTGGGGATGATATTTGGGTGAGTGAGGGCTGAGGTTCCCTCTGGATGACCAGGGACAAGGAGCTGAGACTTGGATTTCCCTGTCCTCTCAGCTGTCGTCGTCTCCAAGCAGGACAGGTGACAGGCCAGGTGTAGCCCCTCACCCTTGGACTCTCCGGTCCGTGTGTGGAGCTCATGGTCAGGTCTAAGGATAGTGATGCAGTGGGGCAGGGAGGAGTGAACCCACTGTGCAGGAGGGGCATGGTCTCCAGGGAGGACATAGCTAGTCCCAACCACCTCTGGGGTGGTGTGAGAGGAACAGCAGGCCAGGTTCACCCTGCTGATCAAGCCCAGCAAAAGGAAATTAGGGGCATGTTGGAGATATGCCCGATCCAGTCCAGGATCACTGCAGTGTGACCTGAGACGCAGCTAGGAAGGGGCTTCTGCTACCTGCCCAGGGCCTTGGTCTGCTCACCTGTCTGCAGGTGCTCCCTAAGACAGGCCCTGGAGAGAGAAAGAGTGTGGGACCCAGGTTCTGGGCTGGGAGCCTTCTGTGAGCTTCCACTACCACTCTGGAGCAGTTCTGGCTCCTGGGCACACTGTCCCTGCCTCTCCCCGCACAGCCTACCGGCAGGACAGACAAAAACCCTGCAATCCCAGTGGCCTGCGAAGTGACTCAGATGGAGATGCCTGCTGGTGACTGGGGGATGCTGCCTGACATTAAATTAGGTGCTTCAAAATTAAAAATACATATTTATTTTAACCTCGGGGTGTTCCGAGGGAGACGAAAGGGAGGGGAGATGAAACATTACAAATTAGATACTTAAGGAAGCGGAGAGGAGTGCGTGCCAGAATGGGAGTGGCGAGGGTGAATCGTGAGTTCCCTGCACCGTCAGAGGACAGGAGAAAGGAGTTCACAGCAAAGAGAAAACAATAAACAAACACATAACCAAACCCCAGCCCAGTTAGCCTGAGCAGTTTCCATTAGTGTTCATTTAGGAAATTAGCGAGGAGAAACGTCGGGACTGAGCAGGCCTGCGGCCTTGGGGCGGGGGTGGCAGAGCTCACTTACAGCCCTGGGTGGCAGGAGAATTGAGCAGGCGGCTGGGGGCTGCACCTGGCCCAGCACAGGTGAGACCCACTGTGGGAGGGCAGAGGTGAGGCTGAGGATGGGCATGCTGATGGACAGGTGGCGCTAGGGCGGTGGCGACGTGAAGGTGATGCTGAGTGCGTCTGGTGAAGGTGCAGTTGGCATCCCAGAGGCCACGGGTGGGATGACGCTGTTACACACGGTCCCAGTTTTGCTGCTTGATGGTAACAGAAAAAGCCGTCAGCACGGGGGTTGAGCAGACATGGAGGTGGTGCCGTCGCTGGTGGGGCCGGATGCTGCATGCCAGGAGAACAGTGGGGACGCCAGGCTAATGGAGCGTACCGAGAAAGATGGGGCGGGCAGTCTGATGGTGCAGCGTGAGGCAGGTGTCAGCGGGTGATAGAGTCACAGGCAGCCTTGTGGAAAGCGAGGGAGCATCTTCCGCCAGGCAGGGCAGGCTCCCATCCCAGCTCCAACCCCGGAGAGTCCTAGAACCTTGGGCCAATCACTGCAGTCACCCTGGTACAGTCAGAATATTCCCATTTGGAGAAGAACCCAGTGGCCCAGGGTGAGAGGAAATGTGGCTCACAGACGTGGCGCAGGCTGGCGGTGACGCAGGTGGAGGGAGCCGAGAGAGGTCGACTCAGGTAATGACAGAGAGGTCCCTGCTTAGGGCCTGGCTTGTCATGGGCCTGGCCCAAAGGGGCTTTCGGATCCGGCTCCTGCCATGGCTGGGTCCACGGCTCACAGCTCAGATCCTTGGACAGGGTCTGTGGTGAGGCGTGCCCAGGATATGCCACCAAGGGTATTTCTAGGGACATGTGCCAGGGCATGTGTGTGTAAGGAGGTGCCAGTCTCAGCACACGCCCACATGTATCCCCCACCAGCACCACACCCCAGCATGCATTCCCTGCAGTGCCCGGAGTGGGTCAGGCAGGCGATGTGGGTCATGAATGGGGCCACGGCTTGTGTAACTCGTCCCCCCTGGGCTGACCTCCTTAGTGCCCACGGCCGCCGGCGACCTGCCGGCCCCAGATTTAGATGGTGTGAACAGCAGCTCCCCAAACCCTGAGAAAGTGGGGAAGGTTATTTCCCCACAAGTAAAAGGAGAAAAAAATCCAAGGCCATCTCCCCCCACCTGCATTCCCATCCCTGACCATGGAGGAATGGAGGCCACATGGACAGAGGCCCATGAACTGATGTCTTGAATTCATTCATCTGAAGACACTGGACAGATTCCCTCTTGTCTCAGCCTCCCAGGGTGTCACAACTCAGGGCCTCACCAGCACCCAGTGCCAAGAGTGGTCCCCAGGGTCTACACCTGGTTGGGGGACAAGGGCAGTGGGACTGTGGGACTCAACCTGGCCACGTGGAAAATCTGGATTTCCTTGGAGGGGAGGGGCTCGGCTCTCTGTGGCTCACACTGGCACTAAGGTCCCCCTGGGCCCTGGGAAGGAACCGCCTTCTCACTCCCAGAGCTGAGACTGAGGAGCTTGACGACCGCCTCACCAGCCCTGCCCTTGGGCTTCAGCAGTGACAACTCAGGGCCCTGCCAGCCCCAGGTACATTGACGCCTGACACGGGGTGCCGACACTGCACACACATGCATGCGTGAGGAGATGTGCATAGGACCACGAACCTCTGTGCCTCTGAAGTCTTAGGTCAGAAATTGAGGCAGAGTGAGAAGGGGAACAGGCAGCCTCCCAGAATTAGGTGTGGTGATAGGGGAACAGCACTTCGGGGGAGGGGGGAAGGGCCCGCCCTGACTGAAGAGTTTCCTTGTGTTTCCACCCACGTCTCCTTTGACCTTCATAGAGCCCCCTGAGGATGAGGAATGTTGTGGTGCCAGGGTTGGCCTGGGGACTGGCCTGAGTCCTCATGGCCTGGGGTATGAATGCTTGGAGATGGGTTCCTGACCTCTGTCCCTGTCACAGCTGAGCTCCCGGGGGCTGGGAGACGCCCAAGCTCTTCCACAAACAGCCTGAGGCCAGGAGCATGGCTCCTCCCTAGAAGTGTCGCTGCTCTCCCTCAGCTCCAGGTGGACCCTGGCTCACCCTGTGCCCCATCCAGCACTTTGGTTGTCTCAGCATGTGCCTACATGTGCACCCCATGTGTCTATTGTGTATGCACCACATATATATGTGGCTATATATGTGTGTATACACACACGTGCACATGTACACTTGAGGTGCTCTTATGCACATGCTCCTCACGTGTGCATGTGCATGCAGTATGTTGGCACCTTCTGTGTACATGCATTCACCTACTTGGGTATATAAACATGCACATGTAAGCACATGGCACATGTGTGTATGCACGTAGGCATGCCTGTGTGCATAAATATACACACACGGGTGCACAGGGTACATGCATGTGCACACACATGTAAACACATAGGGGCACGCAGACCCCAGATGCATGTGTGTGAGTGCACATGTGTCTGTGTATACTGTGTGCACACATGCCTGGCATGTGTGGGCATCCAAGGAGGGAAGCCCTGGAAAAGCCGGTGGCACAATAAGCAAACCCTGAGGATTATATAAAGGTCATGCTGTGCTTTTCATAGTTCCAGGGAAGGTGTGAGCAAGGTGCTACCTGAGAATTTTAAATTGGATCAAATGGAGGCTGGCAGAGTCCCGAGCTTGGGAACTAGGGGCTGCTCAGTTCTTGCTCCCCTGCCAGTTCTGTCCAGGGGACTCCAGTGTCCACTCAGTCTGAGGAAGTGCTCAGCACCATGCCCAGGACCTCCCTCCACTCCCATACCTCGCCTTGCAGTAAGCAGCACCCTTCTCCTCCTCCTCCTACAGGAAACCTGCCCTGTGGGCCCCAGGCTCCTCTTCTTCTTTAGGATCCTCCCCACATAGGACAACTCAGCTTTGTGCTTCTCTCACAGTACACAGCCCCCCTACCATGTATTCTGGGAAGTTTTTGGTGACGTATAACAGAAAAACCAACTCAAGGTGGCTTGAATCACACAGGGAATGGATTAGGCCAAGTAAATGGAAAGCCTGGCACTGTTACAGGTTTCAGGTAAAGTATGATCAGGCCTGCAGCTCTGCTTCTCTGTGATTCTCCTTGCTTTGTCTCATCCTCATGTATGTATTGACTGTCTTCATGATGCCTCACTTCATGGAGGAGCATGACTTCAAGCATCTCAGGCCCTCATCTGTGCCCCATGTGATTCTTCAGCCTGTGCCTTAGATCTCATGATCCAAGGTGACTGTTGGAACTTTCAGATGTCACATCTAGCTTTTGGCCATCATGAAAGAACAGGTAAGAAGAGCAGCCCATGCTGCTTTTAAGGGCACTTCCTGGAAGTTGCACACATCAGTTCCTGCACATCTTTTGGCCAGAAATTAGTTGTCCAGCTGCAAGGCAGGCTGGGAAGTGAGGTCCTTATTCTGGCAGGTATTTGCCCAGCTTAAGACCCAAGGCTCTATTCTTGAGGAAGTGGGTACTAGATGACGGGACCACGGGCAGCTCACATAGCAGACGCCACCTGTTGGGAATGTTTGGATCATTAGATGCCAGACCACCCGGCACAGGGCCTGCCTCTGTGGGTAGGCACTCAGCCCAAGGCCAGAGCTTGGCATCCTGTTCCAGGCTGCCTGCGGCAGCCACAGACTAAGATGACCTGTGCACTGTCCTACTCCCAGTCAACCCATAGTTGGGTGGGGAAGAACAAACCTTTGACCCAGGGCAGGGGTGACCAGGGACATAAGAGGCGGACAAATGTGGAGAGAGTGGAGGGGCCACTTCAGATGCTCTGGACAGGGAGGAGAGCAGACCAAGATAAGGAAGACCCTCACTGTCAGTCATAGGGCCTGTGCTCAGCATACAACCCAGTGGCCTCAGTGACAGCAATCTAAGATGGATTGTCCCGATGAAGGTATGGGTGACCTGCAGGGGACAGGAGAGGAGAAAGAAGCATGGCTTAGTGCCCTGGTGCCAGTGCCTGCCTGGCATCTACAGAACTGGCCACGTGGCCAGAAGAGAGCGCTAGACCCTTGGCCTCCCCAGCCTCTACAACCCACCCTGCCAGGTCAGCCCTCAGCCACCTGACCCCTACCCACAGTGCCTTCCCCCTGCCCCAGATCCTTCACAGCCATGGGGGGCTTATTCTCACTCACTGGCCATGCAGGGATCCAAAGTGCCATTTAATTAATTAATACGTTCTTTGCTGCAGCAGGGAGAGTTTTTAGCACAACCCAGTTTGCTACACATGGAGCAATTGACAGACAGGTGCCCGAGTCCTGGCCTCCCTTCCCAGTGGGCCTGAGGGTGCAAAGTCAGACCCCCCCCCACTGGTCTTCCCTCTTGTTAAGCCTGCAGAGAAACTTGGGAGCTTGTGCCTCAGTTTCTGGTTGCCATCCAGCATCCTTGACTGTCCTTACCCTCTGTCCGGACTCTGCAGGTATAGTCTGATGGCAGACAGAGTTGGTAGAGACCTAATCCAAAGGCCAAAAAAAGACAAGCTGCATGCTGGGAGGATGACCTCTGGCTTCTGGCGGGCCTGCATTCAAAGCCCAGTCCCTCCTATACTCTGTCCTCTGGCCTGGACTCTGACTCCTCATCTGTAAAGTAGAGCAAACATCCCTACCTCACGACTGAGCAGATAAACGAGGTGCTATTCGAGGACCTGGCAGGGGCCAACAGACAGTAGGTGCTCAGTAAACTCCAGCTCCCATCCCTTGTTTCCTTTGGAGAGCTTCCGGTCTAATGGGGAGAGGTGGCCCTGCCTCAGAGAGCCTCACAGGAAGACAGAACACCCAGAGTGAGAAGGTGCCAGAATGTGAGAGAGTTCCAGTTGCTCTGCGTTCTCACTATTTTTTATTTTAGTAGTATATTTAGTAGGATTATATCTAATAGTATGATAGGGTATCTCATTTGGCTTAAATTTTTATTTCCTTAATGACTAATGATGTTGAACATCTTTCCTTGTGCTTATATCACCCAGCCAATAACCTCTGTTCAAATATTTTGCCCTATTTTTCCCCTTAACTCCTTTTTTTTTGAGACAGTGTCTCACTCTGCTGCCCAGGCTGGAGTGCAGTGGCACAATCATAGTTCATTACAGACTCAAACTCCTGGGCTCAAACAATTTTCCTTCTTCTGCCTCCCAGTAGCTAAAATTACAGGTGTGTGTTACCATGTCCAGTTTATTTAAAAACAATTTTTTTTTTTTAGAGATGGAGCCTCATCATGTTGCCCAGACAAGTCTCAAACTCAAATGATCCTCCCATCTTGGACCTCCAAAATTCTGGGATCACAAGCATGAGGCACTGTGCCTGGGCAATAGATTGACTTTTTACTTCAAAATAATGATGGACTCACAGAGAGTTGCAAAAGTAATACAAAGAGGTCTCTTAGTCTCACTCCATCTGAGAATACCATTATTTTACCTTTATTTCTGAAGGATATCTTCACTGGGTATAGAATTCTGGACTGCAGTTTTTTCCTTTCAGCACTTACATTTTGTTTTGCTTTCATCTGGCCTCCATGGTTTCTGATGAGACGTTCAAATTCATTTGAATAATTTTCCCTTTATAAATAATTCATTATTTTTGTCTGTCTGTTTTCAAGATTTTTTTCTTTGTCTTTAGTTTTTAGCAGATTGATTTTGAATTTCTTTGGATTTATACTGCGTGGGGTCTACTGATCTGGGATCTGTAGGTTTGTGTATTCTACTAAATCTGAGAAACTTTCAACCATTATTTCTTCAAAAAATTTTCCTACACCATACTCTTTCTCATCTCCTTTGGAGACCTTGAGTGCATAAGTGTTAGACCTTTTAATATTATACCACAGGCCTTTTAATCTTTTCCCCTATGTTGCTCACATTGGATAATTTCTATTGATTTATATTCATGTTCACTAATTATTTCTTCTGTCATCTCTATCCTGCTGTTGAGCTCATATCTTGAGTATTTTTATTTTGGATATGTATTTTTTAGTTCTAATATTTCCATTTGGTTTTCCTTTTGCCCCCACACCCTACCCCTTACTGAGTTTTTCTATATTTCTATTTATGTCAAGTCTGTTTGCCTTTACTTGTGAAATCATTTTTATAATATGTTTTTAAGTCATTGTTTGAATTCTAACATTTGTGCCATCTTAAGTTGATTTCAGTTTATTTTGTTCCATACAAAAATGCAAGTTGCTATTTTTCTATTCTTCATATGCCAAGTCATATTGGATTGCATCCTGGAAATTTTGAATATCATTTTATAAGGCCCTGGATCCAGATCCTCTGGAGATCTAAATCCTGAGGAGATGGAGATATTCTTGTTTTAATAGGCAATTAACCTGATTGGGTCCTGGTTACAAGTTCTGATCAGTCTTTAGTGGGTTGTGATTTCTATGCCAGGTCAATGTTCAAAGCCTTTCAGGGCTATTCACATCTATCCTCTGTGTGGGCACACAGTGGCCATTCTGTGACTCAGGCAGTGTCTATCCTGTAGAAGATTTCTCCAAGTGAATGGTATGCTGTTTAGGGTCCATGCATACTCAGCTTGGGGTGAATCATGAGCAACTCCATGGGGTCACCCTCCCAAGCTCCTTTAGTGTTCTCCCCTGAACTTTCTGTTCCTCAAGACTCCTCCTGTTGATCTTTTAGGAAAAGTATTTATTAAGACACTCTTCTGTGTACTTCCCACAACGGTTCCCACATCTGTGCCAAGTGGAGCCAGGATAGAGTGAAAGAGAAAAAATTCAGCCTCACCCCACTGTCTTGAAAGCATCGCCCCTCTGGTTAGAAGCTTCCCTCCTTTGGCTCCTTAGATGCCTGGGGGCCCCAGTGTTGCCCTGCCTGTAGGACACTGCACTTGGATTGCTTGGGGCTGGGGTGTGAGATAACAGAGAAAAGAACAAAAGAAATGGGAATTTCCCTGTTCTCTTTCAGTGTTGTCTGCTGTTTTGCTTTTTGAGCCAGAACTGGAAGAAATATCTTCAATCTCTCTTTGTGGGTGATGCCCTCTTCCAGACGTCAGGCTGCCTGGAGTCCCAGCTGGAGGACACCAGTGGGAAGAAAGGGGAGACTTGCCACTGACGTGAGGGTGCTTTACATTCCGATTTTCTTCCCCAATATTTCCTTTTGAGAGTCCTCATGCAGCCGCTGCCTGCATTCTATCCGGATTTTAGAGCCTTGTTCACTGGGAGAGAAGGGGGATACTTTGGAAAAAGTCTTGCCAAGAATGGAACCCCCAGGTGCTTTTAATACAGACGTTTTCTTCCCCCCTGTCTCGACTGCTCAGGGGCGCCCACCTGTCTCCAAACAGAGGAAGAGGCAAGAGGAGGCGGGGGTGTGTCCCCTCATTTCCTTTTCCATCTTCCAAACAGTGAGGAGTCAGGCTGTCCATCTGTGGACACTGTTTGAGGCTGGAGGCCATGGCTCTGTCCTCCACCCCTTGAACTCCAATGCAGGCAGGAATGAGAGATGAGGGCTCTGATTTCCCTTCGACCTTCTTTTGCTTCCAGACCACTACAGACCAAACACCGTGGCCAGATTAGTCTCTGTCCTGCTTTACCCGCCCCCCCAGCAAATCTTTTGGCCACAGTGGCGGTGATGGTGAGAACCTAGATGTGTCCCAGTGGGAATTCTCACCCCCACAAGACAGAGACTCAGAGTGGCATCCATACCCAAGAGGCCCTCACAAAGCTACCAGGGGAGGCAGTGTGAGGCAGTGTGAACATGGAGGGGGGTCCCGAGGGTCCTGGTTGCACTGAGCTTGTCTCTGACTTCAGTTAGTTCTGGTGCTGGGACTCAGGCCTGGGAACCAACAAGGTGTCCTGTGACCTCCCCAATGTGAAAAGCCTCCTCCATGGCACACAGAGCTCTGCACCATCTCCTTGCTCAGCGTCTGTTTGGAGTCCCCCAGCACCCTTATGGAGCATTCCTCGACACCCATGTGGAGCCCTCCTCCGGGCCCATGTGGAATCCCCCAATGTCTGTGTGGAGTCTTTCCCCAGCACCCGTGTGGAGCCCCCCAGTGCCCATGTGGAGTCTCCCAATGTCTGTGTGGCATCCCCCACAGTGTCCATGTGGCCCCCAACACCTGTGTGAAGCACCCCACAAACCCATGTGGAGCACCCCACAGTGCCTGTATGGAGCCCCTTCCAGTGCCTGTGTGGTGCACCTTCCTAGTGCCCAAATGGAGTTCCCCCCAGCACCCGTGTGGAGCTTCCCCCTCCAACCCTCTGGAGCTCCCAACAGTACCCATGTGAAGCTTTTCTCCCACGTGCCCGTGCGGAGCCCCACCCACCCCAGCACTCACCTTGAGCCCCACTGCCTCTGCTGCTCCAGCTGCTACCCCTGGACCTGCCCCGTGCCCTCCTGGCTCTCTCCCCTCCATCACCCAGGCCTCCTCAACCCCGTTTCAACAGGGCCTACCCTGTTTCACCAACTCACAGTGCCACTCTCACCTCCCAGGTGTGGACAACACTGCTTGGAGCTGTGGCCACACCTCTACCCCACCATGGCACTTCGTGCTGTCCACACCAACCCTCCCACCCAGGTACTCTGCCCCACCCCTGCAGAGAGAGCTCGGGGGCTGGCAGAGGTCATGGCCCAGAAAAACTGGGCCCTAGGCTCTTGGCAGCCTGACCTGGGGGCTTCTGAGCAACATGGTAGCTGGAGAGGCCAAAGCTGTCTATCGTGGGGCTGTCCATGGCCTCTTTCTTCTTTGAGCTTCAGCTTCTCCATCTGTAGGATGAAGGAAATCCAATACATTTCATGGAATGCAAGTTCCAGGAGACTCTGCCCAGTGTTGCAGGACACGGTCATGCAGCTTCCACCTCTACCCTACCGCCAGCCTCCCTGGGTAGGTCCTCAAGGCAGAAAGATGGGTTCGCCAGTGAGGGGAGACCACAGCTGAGGGTGAGCAAGTCTGGCCACCGGGCTTGAGGGAAGCTCCTTTCAGTCAAAGGCCATTCCCAGAGAGGAACTCAGCTAGGCGCAGGCAGCTGGTAACCCCTGCAGCAGCTGGGAAGGGGAGCTCCTTAGAAGCCATGCCAAGCTCCAGGGCCAGGGAAGGGAATAGGCCTGGGGGGCCAGAAAGCAAGCACTCCACCATCCAGTTATGAGGGGCCTCAAGAGGGGGGTCTGCTCTGCTCCTGGTGACTCCTCTTGCCCACCCAAAGCCTGTGGCTCATGTGGGATTGATTTACAGCAGCTGGGCTCAAAGCAAAAATAGACAGTGAAACGTAACTGGGGGGAAGCCGGGCTCCCTGGAGGACAGGGTGGGAGAGCTCCATGGGGAGAGGCTGCATGCTCCCAACACCAGCGCAGCCCTCGACAACTTGTGAAACCCTCACGCTAGCCTTGTGACAAGGCAGGATCCACACCGGAGGATGCTGGAAGGGGATACTTCAAAGCCAAGGAGGTTCCCAGAGCACAGCAGGAGGACCCATCCTGGGTTTCAGCATTGCCACAGCTCCTCCGACCTCTCTTCCTGGCTGAGTCCTGACTCTGGCCACACTGAACCGTGACCTGGTCATGCAGGTGGCCTGGGGAGGAACAGTAGAGGCTGTGGTTGTGAAGGGGGCTCACTGCTGGCCCGGGAGCACATGGCTCTACTGAAGTCCAGCTGTTCCCACAATGTCCTGGGCCCAGCCCCATGCCGGGTCCCTGACCCCTCCCCCTCACCGTCCCAGGCTCTGCACCCAGGCAGGAGAGGCAGAGACCACACTGCAAAGCACTGCAGTGACTCACGCGGCTCCTCTTCACTTTATTTTTATCTCCATCAAGCCCTATAAATACAGCAATGATCACCAAATACAGTCAATATTCCCAACGCCTCCCGTCCTGGCGCTGGCCCACCGTCACCAGAGAGAGGCCGAGAGGGGCCCACCCACAAGAGGGGGGACCCAGGTGAAGAGCCGGTAGCTCCTCAGCTCCACCCAGGGCAGATACACCCCTCCTCCCCACTTGGACAGTCTGGCACCCCTCTTCTCTCTACTTGGTTCTGGTGCTGAGTACAAGTAGTGTATTTTCTTTTGCTGGGTACTCTGGATGTTGGTTTTCCTGTCTGGGAAATGGGAGTGAGAATCAGGGTGGAGGCTGCGTGTGACCTGGCAACCCCTCTAGGAGGGGCAGGGGCTTCGATGGTTTTGGTCACTGCTGTCCCCCCGGTGCTAGAGTCAAGACCCTGGATGAGTATTTGAGTGAAAGAATGAATGGATGGTTGTACCAGGTGCGGTAGCTCATATCAGCAATCCCAACACTTTGGGAGGCCGCGGTAGGCAGTTTACTTGAACTCAGGAATTCGAGACCAGCCTGGGCAACATAGCAAAACCTCATCTCTTTCAAAAACGAAAGAAATCAGCCAGGCATGGTGGTACGTGTCTGTAGTCCCAGCTGCTCGGGATGCTGAGGTGGAAAGATTGCCTGAGCCCAGGAGAGTGAGGTTACTGTGAACTGTGATCGTCGTGATAATGTCACTGCACTCCAGCCTGGGTGACAGAGTCAGACTCCAACTCAAAAAAAAAAAAAAAAAAGAATGAATTGATGAATGACATGAGATAATGGCCCCAGGAGATCAACATGACGGGGTGTGATGGTGGGGGGAATACTGGAGCACTGTCTTCCCCTTCACCTCCTGGCAGCCACTACTCAAGACAGGGAGGGTCCCCAGCATGCCCTCTAGGCTAGGAAGTCCTTCTCATTTGCTGAGGTATGAATGGAAGATGGGGCCTGGAGGCAAACCTTGCAGGATGGATGGGAGGTGCCCAGGGTGGGGATGAGGGGGTCGTAAAACCCGAGCACTGTCACATGCGGCACTCCCATCTGCACCGCTTCACAGACATATTTCTACATGATTGGTCTCAATGACTTGCTCAAGGTCATACAGCAAAGAAGAGGATGAGCTGAGGTTTGAACCCAGATTTGCCCAGGTTTTTGTCCAAGGACACAGCTCCTAGTGCCTCTGGAAGCCACATCCCAACCAGGGTGAGGCCAGGCAGTGGAATCAGTGTGGCACCTAGCTCAGGTCACTCACCTGCAGTCCCACCGCAGCTGCTGCTGCTGGGGGTCCCCCCAGCCTCTGCCCACCAGGACCCCTCAGCACAAAGTCCTGCCCTAGCCACCTTCCCCACCACCGTGAGCTCCATGTACACTTGTGGGAAGAATCAGTGAACAGCAGATCCCCTTACCCAAGAATAGGGAGGTCAGAGGCGTTCCTCCTCTCCTTAAGGCCATCCTGCCACCCATAGCCCCAGCAGGGTAGCCCCTTACTGACCACACCCAGGACCCAGGAGTGCCCTCTTCCCTGCTCGCCTCCTTGCAGGGATCCAGACAGGAACAGGTTCTTGCTTGACTGAAAGAAGGGACCGCACGCGGGCCCCTTTTCTTTCCTCTGTGTGTGTGTGTGTGAGGGGGATCTGTGCACTTGTGCACACATGTGTTGTGTGCATGTGTGTGAGAAAGTGTGTGTCTGTACACGGGCATGCATGTGTGCATGTGTGTGTTTAGGGGAGGGACCTCAGCAGCAGATGAATTTCATTCTACAGATTTGCAAACACTCCATCACACTCTTAAGGGAGGTGGGGTAGGCTCTGAAAGCTTGGCAGGAGGGAGGGGGAGGAGGTGGGGGATT
>NW_007039943.1:7046-15975 GCF_000164805.1 Carlito syrichta | reverse complement strand
AGCCCCTGGCAGGCTGTGCTGGGAGGCCCTGCCACACCGGAGTTGTGCCCGGGCACTGCCCTGGCAGCCTTCTCCAGGAGCTTGGCCCCTGGACATAGTCCTGCTTCAGTCAGGGCCCACCGACCAGCAGGTGCACTCACCCAAGCTGCCTAGGGTCTTGCCAATGCGGGACCTGCTCATGAGCCCTTTGCAGCTGCCCCACTTTACACGCGGGTAAATTGAGGCTGGAGGTGTGGAGGTAGAAGCCCCCTAAGGCCATCCCTGGCTCCAAGGGACTATGAAGAATGTGGGTCTGGAGCCAGCAGCCAGGCCCAGACTGTCCGGAGGGCCAGGAAGGAAGCCCTCTGCTTCTCTAGGGGTTGATGTGGGATCCTCTGGTTGGAGGGACGAGGTTGGTTTGATCCCCTATCAGGAGACTCAGTTCAGCACTCCAGCATATAACCGTTTCCCCAGCTGAGAATCGTAACCCAGGCCAAAGCACTCTTTTTCCAGATGGGAAAAGGAAAAAATACTGAAATAATGACGTTGCTCAGGACCCCATGCCCCGGCTGCTGGGTGAAACCTATTTGGGCTCCCTCTGCCTTGGCCTCCTGATGTCACGACTGAATATCACCCAGCCATGTCTGGCCCTGCAGGGTGCTCTGGATACTTGTCCAGCCTGGTGCCTTGCTTCTCCCATGGCCCTGCTGGGGCTGGGCATGGAGTGGCCTCCCTGGCTCTGTTCAGCCCCTACCCCTGGGACCAGCTACCCCAGATCTTCCCCTACTTGTCACTGGGGACTATGCTGGGCCGCCACCCCACTCATCTCATAACACTGGTGGGTTCTTTTCTCCCCCCATGGTGAAAACAGAAAAGAGAGACCTGGGCCATCGGCTGCCTGGCCACCACAAGGACAGCTTCACCCAGGTATGCGTGCTGCTCAGAGGGCTTGAGACCACATCCCATGGCTTCTGAGATCCTGGGAGCCCCGGGCAGATGGGCCAAGGGAGCAGCCTTGATGAGATCCAGCCTGGATTACTTTTCTTTTGGCTTCCACGACCTCAGGGGCAAGAGATACTTGTCTACCCTGGTGCTCGGCACCTCCCAGCACTGCACCCAGGCCCCGTGAAGCTGGGAAGGCTGAGGGAGCACAGGTCCATGGTCCTAGGGGAGAATGCCTGGCCCTGCCCCATTCAGCGCCCATGTCTGCCATGTCTGTTCTTTCCTTTTCTTTCTTTTTCTTTTCTTTTCTTTTTCAATCAGAGACTCACATTGTCCCCCCAGGCTGGAGTGCAGTGACATGATCACTGCTCACCGCAGCTTCAACTTCCTGGGCTGAGGCAATCCTTCTGCCTCAGTCTCTGGGTAGCTGGGACTACAGGTACACACCACCGTGCCCAGCTAATTTTTAAGTTTTTTGTAGAGACAAAGTCTCACTATGTTCCCCAGGCTGGTCTCATACTCCTGGGCTCAAGTAATCCTCCCGCTTCTGACTCCTAAAGTGCTACGATTACAGGTGTGAACCATTGTACCTGGCCCATTTTTATCCTTAGGGGTCCATTTCTCAGCCAGGTTTCAGGGATGGTGAAGGGGCAGTTGGGGTCTCTGGTTCAGAAAGGAACGATGGAGCTGAGGACAGGAGTGGGGACCGCAAGGAGGATGGGGAGAGACTTAGTGAGGGCAGGGACCCCCAGCCCCCACGAATTTTCTCTACAACCTGCTGAGGAGAGAAGAGCATTGGACAGGAAGCCAGGAGCTCAAGGTTACGGGGGAGCATGTGAAAAACCGGCCCTACTGCTTGTTGACCTTGGGTGACCACTTCCTTGCTATGAGCCTCAGTTTCCTCCAGAATAGTCCAGATGATCCCCAAGACCCCTTCCAGCTCAGCTTCTCTGAGTCTACTATTCATTTATTCAACTCTCATTCATTCATTCATGCAACAAACATATGATCATGAAAAATGATCATGCTCCAGTTGCCAGCAGCAAAGAGTTCCCCAGTTTTGGAACGGGGAGGCCATGTGGTCAGTGCTGTAAAAGCGGAAAGGTTGGGGCCTGCAGAGCTTAGAGGAGGCCCCAGAGCCAGGGTGAGGGTCCAGGAAGGCTTCTTGGAGCAGGTGGCAGTGTGTGTGCACAGGCACACCCTGGAAGGATGAGGGGTCACCTCCAGGCGGAGACCCAGGCTACGCAGATGCAGGAGATGGAGGAGGGGGTGTGATGGCAACCCAGCAGGGCTGATGGCTGTAGGCAGGGGCCTGGGATGCTGGTAAGGCCCTTGGATAGGGTCCTGGCATGGTGGGTGGTCCAGAAGGACCTCAGGCAGGCAGTTTCCCAATCAGACCAGGTGTGTGAGCCAAGCTGAGCCCAGGTCTCCCATGAGCAGAAAAGGGGCACTGCTGGGGCAGGGCCTGGTGGTGAGGTACCCCCTCCGGCAACCTTGCCGGCCCCTCCTGTTCCCATCAACAGCCCTAGGAGGTGGGGTCCCTGGTGGCTTTCCGCCCCCACACAGCACTGTCGTGAGCTTTGGCAGCATGCTTGCCAGGGAGGGAGCCCCTGGAAGCACACACTGCTGGGATTTTGTCAAATGCTGTTCTCTCTGATCCTTACCATCACTCATTAGTATCTCATTATCATGTTTCCCTACACATAGCAGCGGGGGGTGTTTTGGGTTTCTGGGGTGGGGATGGGTGTGGCTTCAACACAGAGAAATCAATTCTAGACTCTGTGAGTGTGAGAATGTTTGTGACTAGATGTGAGTATGTGGGACTGTGTTTGCGTGTGTATGGAGGGAATGAGGAGGGAGGGAGCCCATGCAAATTCCCGTATGTCATGTTTGGAATAGGAGTTTGGACAGAAAATGACATGGGAGGTAGATATGGCAACCTTCTCCAGCAGCCATGTTAGATCCATACTGTTCCTACCTGGCAAACTCCTACTCATCCTTTAGCACCCAGCCCACATGCCCATTCTCTAGGAAACCTCTCCAACATCCCAGGGAGAATGCAGCGTTTCCTTAGACAACCTTCTAACGACAGACTTATGGCCCAGCAGGTGACTCCTTTTGGCGTGGCTGTCCCCTCTTTCTTCTCTGTGATACCCTGAGGGCATCAACCCATACTCTGAGCGTCTATGCCTGGCGTTGGTGCTAGGTACTCACTCAAGATATCACTGACAATTACACACCTACACCACTCTGGGTTCACAGGTTACCAGGGCTACCAGAGGGCCATGCCCTGTGCTAAGGGGCACCTGGGTCTCCCTAGTGTTGACCCACTCATGCCTCAGGTCAGTGTCACAGAGCCAGGAACTTTATGGTGTGTAATGCATGGATGGAGGAGCTGAGGTTTGGGACAGGTGTCTGATGGGCTGGGCCAGGTCATTCCGTTGGCAGGTGGTATTGCCAGGGGTCAAGGCACATTTCCTGCCTTTTGGCTGAAAGAGTTGCAGGGGTTGTCTAGGAGGCTGGGACTGTTGGCGGCTCAGCTGGCAGAGCAGGAAGCAGGAAGGAGGGGAGAGGAAGCCTGTCTGTCCCTAAGTAAACCCTCCTCACCAAAAGAATAACACGTGCGTTTGCAGAGCACCTGGGGGAAACCAGGTGGTTTGCTGGGCCTGCTACAAGTCCTGGCATGAGGACTCTTCAGCCCTCCATCCCTGTATCGTGCTGGCCCCCCATGCACTGGAAGTTCCCACATCAGGGCAGGAGGAAGAGCTGTTGACCTGAGAACCTGCCAGGTCTCCCCCAGGAGGTGCCCTGAATGGAGAACTTGCCAGGTCTTCCCCAGGACACAGCCTTCCCTTCCATTTCTGCTCCCCGACCTGGGGGACAGGGGCATGCCCTGCCACCCCACAGGCCCAGGGCTGCCTCTCTTTCTCGTCCCTCCCATAGTCCTCCTGCTCTTTGCTCCTCTTCCTCACTCTGACGGGATGAGGCCTCTCACACGGGACAAAACACCCCCGCCCCAACTGCCCTTACATGGACATTGGAGCTCAAGAGACAGATGCCAAAGCCTGCAGAGGGTGGTGCCTTTTCCTCTATTTCTTGTCATCCAACCCTTGGCCTCTCAAGCTCCATCACCCTAAGGGGAAGAGCAAGAGCCCTGGCCAGCTCCTTCCCTCCTGTGGTTGGTGAGCCATCTGCTTCCAGGCCATAGGTGCACGGAGGGCCAGCAGGGCAGACTCTGTGGGTGGCCCTGTGGGAGCCGAGCAACTCTGGATACCCACTCCTGTGTCAGGGCTAGCCACGAGGCTGTGATTGTGGCTGGGAGTGTGGCTGTGTGAGGAAAAGAGAGGGAGCATCTGGGAGCAGATGCCACCATGGCCACGTGGAACTCACTGGGGCAGGCGCTTCTCACCTGTAGCCCTCATGCGTTTGTCCATGCCCTCCCTCCCTCGAACATCCCTTCCTGCCCTTCCTTCATTTGTACTCACCATGTGACTCCTGACAGTTTCCGAAGTGTCCAGCAAGGAGCCAGGGTGAACATCGGCATACCCACTGCCCCTAAGGGGTCCTGGTCTCATGTGGGTGCCGGGTCTCACTGCAAATAGTGGACACAAAAGAACTACATGGTCGGAGCCAAAGAGTTTGCTGTGACATGGGGGGTGCATGAGACCCTCTTCACAGTCCCCTCAGCCCACCAGTGACTCCACGGGGCAGGGGCTTTATGGCTGAGTGTGTGGAGGGAGCAGTGGCATGGCACGGAAGAAGAGACCTGGTCTGGACATCAGGAGACATGGGCTGGCCCAGTGTGGCCAGAGGCTGGTCCCAGATCCTGTGCACATCCCTTCCCCCACCCCACCAGGTTTCCCACCTGTGGAGCAAGGGGTGGAGGCGCTGGTATGTCTGACCCCTCCCAACTCTGAGCAGCTGGAGGCGTCAGGAAACGTCCACAGAGGATGTGGACATGGATGCTGTGGGTTCCCCACCTGCTGTGATACCCCCAACTCACCTCAAGACTTCCTCTCCTGGCCTCCCCATCGACAGGCCTTCCTGACCTCCAGTCCCTTCGGGTCCCCCATACTTCCTGTTCACTCCTGCACTATTGTAGGAGTAGGTCCGGGAACACTGTTATTTGGGGTTTTTGTCATTAGCAACCAAATCAAATTGGAGGTATCCTCAGGGCCCAGCATGTTGCCCGACATGGAAGTAAAGATTTGTTGAATGAATAAATGATGGATGATAGCCTTTGAAGATGAGATAAGATTTGACAAGAAAGGGGAGGCCTGAGTTGTGGGTGTGGAACCTGGACTGGCCATGACCCTAGGGGTCTGGAGACCCTCCTCCCCCTTATCCCTACCTGTGTTCTCTGCCTCAGGGATGAGGAGGAGCAGCTTCTGTGCTTCCCAGGAAGGGTGCAAAGGCATCCTTTACTGGCTGATGCAATTAGCAAAGACAACAATCAACACTCTTTTCAATGGATTTTCTATTCTTTTACTTCACCAATTTTTTTTTGCCACTTCTGCTTGGCGTTAAGTACCTTGGAAGGCTGTTACGGGCACCATGCTGGAGTTGTGTCTTGAACGGTTGGGGGAGGAGCCTGCGTCCATCAGAGCCGTGTTTTGCACAAGCTGGGGCTGTGCCAGGCCGTTCCCAGAGACTCCCACGGGGCCCCCTTGTGACACTGTCCCCCGTACAGGTGACAAGGGGATGGCATGCTGCCCTCCCACCCACCCCATGCTCCTGGGTTTGCTCTGCCCTTATGAAGGCTCTCAGGCAGGCCTTATGAGCGCTCTTCCACCTCATCAGCTGCAGCATCACTGCTTAGGTAAATGAGTCCAGAGAAGGTGTGTCACCTGCTTAACTTCACACAGCGAAGTGGAGGTAGGTTTGGTGTTGGGACCAAAGTTTCTCCTCCTCCTCCTTCTCTTCTAAGAGACGTGGGCAGGAGAGTCGGTTACAGGGGGATCATGTGAAAAAACGGCACTTATGAATATAGCTCATGTGTTCACTCATGCCTCATGTGTTCCTTGAGGCTGTATCACATGCTGGGCCCTCGCTGAGGCCACGTATGCAAACACAGACCTTGGGACCTGCCCACAAGGAAGTGTCACCCAGGAGGCAGGACATACCTAAGAGGACGATGGTCTCATCCTGATGTGAATAAGGGATGAACTCACCAAGGAGTGTGCTGGCTTGAGTTATAGAAAACACAATGAAAAAACCAGCCGGGCGTGGTAGCGCATGCCTGTAATTCCGGTTACTTGGAAGGCTGAGGCGGAAGGATCGCGGAGCCCAGCAGGTCGAGGCTGCGGTGGCCGGGAGCGGCCACTGCACACAGTCTGGGCGACAGAGTGAGACTCCAACTCAAAAAAAAAAAAAAGAAGCCCAACCAAACAGCCTGCAAGGGAAGCAGGGGCTTGTTTTCCCCTCTGGTGACAAGCCTGGGACTCTGCTGTCAAGGCACACGTGCAGCTGCCCCCTAAGCCTGGGACATGCCCCTTGCTGGTCAAGTGACTGCTGCCCTCGGGACACCATGCTGGGAGCAGAATGTGTGCCAGGAGCAGAGCAGGAGGTGTGGACAATTCTCCTGTCCCGGCAGGGCCTGAGGGCTGAGGGGTGGTCTCCTGAGAAGGTGATCTCGGAGCCAGACTTTGGAGGATGGCAGGAAGAGTGGGAGGTGGGGAAACTCATCACTGATCCATAGGATGACACGGACTGACCTGGAAACGTGGCATATGTTTAAGCATGGAGATGTCCATGCTGCCTTTCACACAGTGAGCATCTTGGAGTCTGCTTTAGGTTTCTTCTGAATGCCTCTAAGTTACCCCCGCCAGGGGCTGGAATGGTGGATCCAAATTGGGGGATTGCCAGCTGAGGATGAGACTACCCTGCCCCCTCCGGTCACAGAACCCACCTGGTGAGGCCAACCTCACTTATGTGCCCTGTTGCCTCTGGTGGTCGGCCCAGGAGTAGGGCTAGAGTTCTTTCCTGGGAATGCCCATCTCTGGAGGGAGGAGAGAGTCTAGGGCTACCCAGGGGCACATGATGACCCCACCAGGGGAAGGGCAGAGATAAGAAGGTGGAAGGGAGCCCCGACCCCAGGTGTAGCCACAAGGAGGTTGTAGGTTACTTCCCTTGGTCGTTCCCCATCAGCTCAGCCTACAGGAGCGGGCTCCTGAATCTTCCACAGAGACGCTCACCCTCCCTGCTGCCCTGTGGGGCAATAGGAGGGCTCGTCCCTGATTTGGGAGGAACCAGCAGGTACTACTGAGCGCCTCCTCTGGCGGGACCACTGTCCATATTACACCATTCCCCCCCAGACACCATATATACCACCATACACACCTCCTGTGGGCAAGGAAGCTATTCCTAGAGATGGTCCACTGTGGGGGATATGGGCTTCACTCCTTCACCTGACCACAGAGTTGTGTCGGAGGAGACTGAGGAAGGCAGTGGGTAGAGAGTGACAGTCATGGAGGGAGAGGTAGGCACTGTGCCAGGCAACTGGCAGCCTCAGCCCCAACTACCAAACTCTCAGACAGGCATCATTGCTGGCGAACCCTCCTTTCATGTGCCTGAGCTGGGGGTCAGCGTCACGGCCACAGCCTGTGGGGACAGCAGGAGCTGGCTGCCCTGAACTCCAGGTGTCCTAGGAGAAGAGTGAGAAGCCCTATCTAAATACTGGCTGTGAGATGGGCACACGCCACTGCCCCCTGCAGCCAGGGCAAGACTCAAGGAAGGTGAGGAACCTTCCCCAGCCACAGCACAGCCTCTCTGAGCACATGCACACAGGTCTACCTGTGTCCCCTCTTCCCTCCCATCCTACCCATGAACGTTTGTGCCACACACTACTGTTCCCATGCTTGCGCCTGGCACACACTTGTGCCAGCATACACACACTCATGCACACTTACACTCCGGCAAGCACAGGCACCCCTGCACCTAGTGTCCGTGCACACACCCTCCTGCTCATACACATTAGTGCCATGCAGTGTCCATGACACACACTCACGTATGTGCGCGCACACAGGCATGCACAATTAACACACAATTCTGCTCAGCCCAGCCCCTCCATGGAAATGCTTTGTCTGTGAAAATGCTTTGGGGTATGGTGACAACCACATTTACCTCTCTCCAGGGGCTGATCAAGGTATCTGGGGCTGGGGGAGTAGGATGGGAGGGGTGTACCCCCTTCTAAGGCTCTGGGGGGAAGCCTAGGGTTGCAGCAGGTGTCTGGCCTGGGCCTAGCAAGGAAAATGACAACGGTGGAATGAGCGCACTAGGGAGGCCCTGCAGTTGTCTGTGTGGGGCAGGGGGCATATCATGCTCTCCTGCCATGGCTGTGGCTCTTGGGAAACCGGGCTTGGAGACTGTGACGGGCCCAAGAGTCCTCCCAGGTCTCTTCTCCATGAGGCCACCAGGAGGGCGAGGAGCAGGGGAGGGAGGCCCCTCTACCCTGGGAAGGGAGGACACAGGTCGCAGAGGGTCTCTTAAAGGGCAGGTCCCCACTCTGCGCTCCAGCTGCTCCGGGAAAGAGCCGCGACTTCGGGCAAAAGATCCATCAACAGTCTTGAGCCTCAGTTTCCTCGTCTGTGAGATCGGGACGCCCTGAGTTCCGGTGACCAGCCAGTTCCCAGCCTGCACCTGTCCCCCCGCGGAGCCAGTGCCTGCCTGCTCTGGAGTGACAACTCGGCTCCGCATCCCGCTGGGTCTTGGCGCACTCCTCAACCGCCAGAGACACGCAGGTTTCGGGCCAGCCCCGGGCCGGGTCCCGTCGCCCACAGAGTCTGAGCTCTGGAGACCCCGTAAGGGCCCAGGCTTCTCGGACCCCATGCGAGGTCCGGGGCTCGGAGGACTGGGCTGGAGTCCTGCAGCGCCTCTGAGTCAGGCCTCCGCCAGTACGTAGCATTCACTGTCCTCCTCAGCTTTCTTTGTCATACCCTTTCGCGGACGGGGAGACTGAGGCTGACCGGCTGGGGCCTCTTGGCCCAGCAGGCCGCCGTCCGCACCGCTT
>NW_007039943.1:0-6956 GCF_000164805.1 Carlito syrichta | reverse complement strand
ACCCGGGGACACAAGCGCCCCTCGGCCCCGCAGTGGATCCTTGAAGAGCTCTCCAGAGCCCGGGTCGGTGGACGCTGGCCTGTGCGTTGGGTGTTCCCCTTCCCAGAGAACCGGTACGCCCCCAGGGGAGCGCCCTGGCGCCCACTTGTTGGGTGCAAGGGATGGTTGTTCCCCACTCAGCGAGCGGAACCGGTACTCGAGTCTGCACTGGGGTTTCCGACCCCATGTTGCTTCCCCCTCCGTGGCTTTCTGCCTTTTCTCCAAATTGTAAAAAGATGCCTCTTGGTACTGGGGCCAGGGACGTGCACCCAGGAGCTTCCAGGTGATCTTGATCTGTGCAGCCTCTGCAGTAACTCTCCAGGGGCCTCCTGTTTGTATCTGTCTGGGATGTCCAGTATGGTAGCCACTAGGCGCGTGTGGCTATTTAAATTGGCCCTAAAATGAGGGATTCAGGTTCGTCATGTCTGGGGTCACTTTTCAAGCACATATTTCAAGTGGCCTGTGGCTTCTGGGTTGAACAGTGCGGGTGTGGAACATTGCAACTATCACAGAAAGTTCTGTGGCCCGGGGTGCTGCTCAGGATGGGCCTGGAACCTGCTCCTCTGCTCCCTCTTCCTGCTATGTGCCATTCTAGTCACATTTGGTGCCCTTTCCTTCCTCACCGGTGCCTTTGCCTGGCCCTCTCTTAGTTCCTGGCCTCCAGCAGCCTGAGCTCACCTGTCACGAGCTCATCTTTCTGGCCACTCTTGCCCAGTATTTCCTGTCTCGGGTTCTGTCTCCTTTTCTTCCCAGCACCTCGTGTTTTGTCTGTCACTCATCTGCTCGTTTTCTTTTTTTTACTTTAGTGTCTGTGAGGCAGGGATTGGGGTTGTTGCTTATTGTACCTCCAGTGTGGACACAGTAGTAAGTTGAAAGAAATAGATGAAGTTTGTTAGTGGTGGAGTGTTTCAGCTCATGAAAAAGGTACTTTCATGCAGTTCAATCTTAGACACTAGGTCCTCAGAAGAAATCTGATGCAGCCAATGCCTGGACATAAGGCAGCTCAGGGTAAGAAGTCAAGTTGTGATTGTCAGATGACTGTGGGAGGCTGGCAAATTCAAGAAGGCTTCCTGGAGGAGGTGGAGCTTTAGCTGGATCATCTCCATTCCTCACCTCCTCTGCTTGCCTGGCTTCATGAACATCTGGCAGCCCGTGGCTGCCCTGCCTTTGTCCAGGCAACTTTCCTTGGGCACTTCTCTGTGTCTGGTCCACTGTAGACGCAGGTGTCAGGTGTGAGGCTGGGGGCTCATGAGCTTGTGGGCAGCCGGATGTCCTTAAGTCCCTTCCACAGTTCGGAAGGGACTGTGCAGTGCAAAGTGCACACCCCTGCGGGTGTATGTCAATGCCCAGCCTTTTGCTCAGAATGCCCTTGTACTCCTGTCTTCGTCTCCCATGCATACCTGTGCCCACCGTGTAGGCACTATGTTTGGCCACCCTTATGCCTTACGTGCCCAGCCCAGCATGTAGAGTGGGCTGGGCATCCAGCAGGTTTTGAGGAGTGAGTGAATGGAAGGGCAAGGCAGTGAGGAGAACTCGGGGAGAAGTGCCTGTGTGGATGTTCAAGAGGGAACTCGGAGCAGGGGGAGGAGATTCACCTTCCAGGTGGAAAGGAAAGACACACAGACCTTGGCTGTGGATGTGCCGAGCCATTAGTAACACGGGCTGGATGTGTGCTGTGGGGTCCTGGAGAAAGAAGGCCTTCCCAGGATATGAGATTTCAGCAGACCATGGGGCATGGCAGTTTGGTTGGCCAGAAAGTATAGTGGGTGTTTTGCAGGTGATGATACTAGAAACCAGCCACACTAACAGCACTCCCTATGCCAGATGACCAGTGGTCTGCATTCAGTAACTCAGCCCTCACAATGACCTCAGGAGGAAGGCCTGTTAATATCCGCATTTCCTAGATGAAGAACCTGGGGCACAGAATGGCAGCCTTGCCCCGACTTCCTCAACTGTCAAGTTCTAAGACACTGTCCATTCAGCCCCAGACATACACGTTGCTTTCGAGACTGTTGAACTTTTTATTGCCCTGAGTCATGTTTGGACCACGTGAACCATTGGCTAAAGCATAGGCTTTCTTTAGTGCATATGGGTGTATCTGTGGCTACTGGGTTTATTTTGATGGTGTTATTTGCTGCAAGTGGATTTTTTTTTATTTTTTTGAGTTGGATTCTCACTCTGTCACTCAGACTGGAGTGCAGTGGCCATTCCCGGCCACCGCAGCCTCGACCTGCTGGGCTCCGGCGATCCTTCTGCCTCAGCCTTCCGAGTAGCTGGAACTACAGGCGTGCGCTACCACACCCGGCTTATTTTGATTTATTGTAGAGATGAGGTCTCACCAAGTTGCCCAGGCGGGTTGCGAACCCGTGGTCTCAGGCAATCCACTCACCTCAGCCTCCCAAAGGCGCGGGATTACAGGCTGAGCCACTGAGCCCGGCTGCAAGTGGATTTTGACCTTGTGGCTCAGCCCAGCTGTAATTCATTATGTTCTTTGAAATCTGATTTGTGCCTTGTCAATAATGATGGACTTGTTAACACTCCGAAGGCAGCTTCCTTTTGGATTTCTCTGCTTTCTGCCATGATGCTCAGTGCTGCCTGGCTCTGAAACACTTGCTGGATTTGTGCGTGGTAGAGCAGGTGACGGAAAGACTAATGGGAAGAGGGAGTGAGCAGAAGAGTTCGAGAGCATGTGGCCCATGCTGCTTCTCTGGGGTCGTTGGCTTCAGTTGTTCAGTATCCATTCTTATGGTTGGCTCTGCAGTCTGCACTTGGAGCATCCTTATCCTGTCCTGCTTGGGTATATCAAGGCAGCAGAGGAGGAACATTATTCCCAGTTCTTACTAGAGGAAATTGAGACCCTGCCCAAGATGCCCCTAGTGGGCTCTGCAGTCCTTCCACATGTTTTGTCTGCCGCCCCACCCACGCGGTAGCCTCTCTGAGTGTCCAGCTTTGTAACAGAGCTGACCCTGAACTTGCACTGTTCTTACTGCACCACACTTCCTGTTAGCTCTGCTCTGTGGAGCCATTTGGAAGCTTCTGTAGGAAGAGTTGTCTGGGCCTGAGTTCTCTGGACTCAGAGAAGATATCCACCAACTAGTACAAGTCAAGTGCCTGGAATAGTTTTCCGAAGATGCATCACGGGCAGAAACCTCACCTGTGGAGCTGAGTTGGAATGGTGCCTCCCCAGAAGGCCATGCTCTGGGTGCCGTGCTCAGGGTGCCCTGCCTGCCACCCATGGCTGTCCTCAGATGCCTGTTGCACATGGGCTGCCTGTCCTCATCCCAGCCTCCCCTGACAGCTTGAGGCTTGCTGAGTCAAGGATGAGGGTGGAGATGGCTCCAGACTCCTTTTTGGTCCACCCCAGGCTTGGGTGGGCCCTGTTAGGACCAGCTTGGTGGTTGAGCCAGCTTGGTGGCCACTGTGGGCAAGCAGGGCAGTCTGTTGGGGTGGGGTGCCCACCTGGACAGTCACTGGCAAGGCCCTAGCCGTGGCCCCCGCAGTCAGGGCTGCAGTCCGAGATGCAGAGTGTTCTGTGAGGAGGTGGAAAAACCACACCTCATGTGAGGTGTGGGATGCAGTGGTAAGCAGGATGGGGCTGTCCCACAGGCTTTCCTGACCTTACTGGGGACATTATTATGCACCTTATGGAGTGGGGTCATAGTGAGTGGTTAGTGAAGGCTGGAGAGGGGGCACAGACCCCACAGCTTGTGTGGTTGAGGGTGGAGCTGGGGTCCAGGTAGATGCCTAGGAAAGAATTCTGGGTGCTGGCGAGATCTGGGGTGAGTCTTGAGAACCGAATGGGCCTTAGCTGGGGAGGGCAGGAGGAATAACTGATCCAGGCAGCGGGAGGCCTGAGGGAAGGCACTGCAGGGTGGGACTTCTATCAGGCTGGTATGATTTGGCCAGCCTGTAAGGGCCGTGGAAGGCAAGGTGAGGTCTGCTCTTCAGGCTGCAGTGTTGGTGCCGAGCAGGGCAGGGCCATGCTGAGGTTTGCTGAAGAGGCCTGGAGATGCAGCTGAGTGGGGCGGCTCTGGGGTTTAGACCAGATCATACCCGGGGCCTGTGCCTGGAGCGCACAGAGGCCAGGCCTGTGCTAGGCAGTATGTGGCTGGATTGTCGTGGCAGTGGCGCTGTAAGCCCCCTCGATGGATTGATGAGCTGGCTGGGGGCAGCTGGGTCCTTCCTGGGCTGCTGGCAGCAGCTGCTCATTACCCGGGTAACCCAGGGCTCCTGGCTGTGGGAGAGAGCAGAACCAGTCAGTCATGCTGGCCCTGAGAGCCCCTGGCCGAGTGCTCCAGCCCAATAAACCTTTATTGTTTTCTTCCACCGGATCGATGGAAGATTGGCTTGTTTTTCTGCCTCTGATTTCCCCCGAGAGAAGGACTGGGACCCGACCCTGACTTATGTAGGTATGGACACAGCATTGCAGCGTCTTAGCCATGGTATCCTAACCATGTCATTCAACCCCTCCCTGAGGCCTGTGCTTTCATGTCATTAGTCTGATTCTGCAGCCTCCGGGAGGCGGGTGTCATTGCATCCACCTCAGAGACACAGAAGCTCAGGGCCTTTTTGGGTACAGGGAAGAATTTCCAAGGCATAAAAAGTGGCTGTGGGAGGTCAGGGAGTGCAGGCTCCAGGGCAGGGGAAACTGCCCCTCTTCTGCGTGACCCTTGGGCTGCCTTACCACTGCTTCATGCTCCAGAGAGCTTGCTCTGCCCAGACAGCCAGGGTGTGGCTTGCTCTTAGGTGGGTTAGCAGGAATACAGAAAAATTGACCATCATGCTGTCTGGGATCATCATTGTAATAATTACCGCCATCTGTGGACCACCGGGTATCTGCTGGGCACCTGCTAGGTCCTGTCTGTGCTGCAAATCAGCAAACTTCCTGGGGTTGAGGAACTTATCTGAAGTTACAGGGCTGGTGTTCTGGCTTCAGAACCCACACCTAACTGCTCTGCTATCCTGCCTGCCTAGTGTTCCCGCTCTGCTGCTTCCTGAGAGGATCAGATTGGAAGAAGCTTTACAAATTGAAAGATGCCCTGTGAGTTAGAGGACATTATTAATAATGGCAATTGCTGTACAAATTAAGATGCTGTTTTGGCCTTCCCTTCCATATTGAGATGACGTTCTTAATGAGAGTGCAAAAGTTCCAGGGCTTTATGGAATCCCAATATGGAAATTGATATTTCTGATGGAGTAAGGCTTGATATGAGGTCAGGGTGGCATGAGCTCACTGGTGACTGTGGCTGGCAGTCCTGAGGCCTGTGGAATGTGTCTGTTGAGTCAAGTGTTTCCATGACTTTGGGACCAAGTGCCATGCTTAAGGCATCCATCTGCACATGCCTGAGTGCCCTTCTGTCACCTGAGCCCGACCCTGGGTGTTGTCTGAGGGGTGCAGATTGGGCATGCACTGACAGGAAGCTGGGTGTTGAGGGTGCAGGGTGGTGGTGGGGGAGCCTGGGCATTTGGGGTTCAGGGTGGTGGCGGAGGAGGCTGGACATTGAGGTCTCGGGGTGGCAGTGGAGGAGGCCAGGCATTGGAGGCACAGGTGTCAGTGGAGGAAGTGGTGGGCTGTGGTCTGAGGAAGATGAGGGACAGCGCTCTGAGTGCATGGGGGGCACCAGGTCTTGGAGAACCATGGGCACAGAGGGCCCCAGGGTGGACAGAGCTGGCAAGGAGGAGAAGGCTGCAGCCCACTCACCCCACCCTGGCCACCCTTGACTGCCCTTCACCCGGCTCCATGGTCCACTCTAACCTAGTGTTTGAAAAGCGACAGATTTTTAAACCAGAAGCCCAGAATCATTCTCTCCCAACATTCAAATAAAAGTACACCACAACAGCCTCTTTCCTGGGCTTGGCTGCCCTCTCAGCACAGTCTTTTAGCAGCAGTGCTAATGAGGAGCTGGATTCATTACTTGGTGTCTGACCTCCTTCCCCCCTGCTGCATCACCCACAGGGAAGGTGCTAATGAGCATGGGCCGTGGGAGTGGGGACCGGGAGGCGGAGTTGAGGTTGGGAGGACAGTTCCTTCTGTTTCTTCCTGGTACGGGGTCCAGATCCTCGTCAATGGCAGGGGCTTTCTAGCTGGGCCACAGCCTCCAGCTGGGCCCCTCTAACTCACTCTTAATGTTCTGGCTGTCTTGCCAAGGTGGAGATCTGGCAGTGTCGCTCCCTGGCTAAAAATCCTCCTCGTGATGTAAGCCCGGCTCTCACTTGGCATTTGCAGCTCTTCTTGGTTGGTCCAGCCTGAGAAACCTGCTGGGCCTACTTCTCCGGCTGCTCCCGCCTGCCCTCGGGGATCTTTGCTGGGACACTGCCCTCTGCTTGGAATGACCCCACTGTTGTCCTCTTCTCCGGCTGCTCCCGCCTGCCCTCGGGGATCTTTGCTGGGACATTGCCCTCTGCTTGGAATGACCCCACTGTTGTCCTCTTCCCTACCATTCAAGGCCCAGTTCAGTGCTGGCTAGCCCCGGCCATTCATCTGCGAGGGCCTTTGGGGAGGGCAAGACAGAGATAGGGCCAAAGACTCCAGTGCAGTGTCTCTGTCTGGTGTGTTCTCTGTTGCATGGTAGATATTAGTTTCTGTGTCTGGCTCCCACGCCCTCCTCTAGGGCCAGGACCTTGTCTTTTCTGTCTCTGTGGCTCCAGCACAGGCACACCCACACAGTAGGCCCTCAAGAAACACACACTCAGTCACAGACTAACAATTGGAAGAGCAGTTACTCAACCAGCAGCACCATTTGTTGGGCCTTACCTTTTTTATTTATTTATTTATTTATTTTTATTATGAAGTTGTGGGGTACAGTTAAGGGTTAGGTATACAATTGCGTTTCTTTCAGGCACCCTGTTGATATGGTGTGTTTCCCCGTTCCCGGACAGATATTTGCTACTGTTAATCCCATCTCCCTCCCCCCACC
>NW_007039942.1:72975-81796 GCF_000164805.1 Carlito syrichta | reverse complement strand
GAACTAGAAACCACAAACCAAAAATAAATAACAAAGATCAGAGCAGAACTAAATAAAATAGAAGCAAACAAACAAGAAAAACCCAAAAGATCTATGAAGCAGAAAGTTAGTTCTTTGGCAAGATAAACAAAATTGATTGACCACTAGCTAGATTAATTAATAAATGAAGACAGAAGATTCAAATTAGCTCAATCAGAAAAGAAAATAGAGACGTTACAACTGATATGACAAAAACACAAAAGACCATGCAAGGTTATTATCATTGCTATGCAGACTAACCAGGCAATCAAGAATAAATGGATGCATTCTTGGAAACATAAGTGCACAACCTCCAATTAAGATGAAATAGAAACCCGGAGTAGACCAATAACAGCTAGTGAAATTGAAACAGTAAAAGTCTCCCAACAAAATGGCCCAGGACCTAACAGACTCACAGACAAATTTTACCAGATGCTCAAAGAAGAACTGGTACCAATTTTATAGAAGTTATTTCACTAGAATGGAAAGAAGAGAATTCTCCCTAACTCATTCTACAAAGAGATCATCACTCTAACACCAAAGGTAGGAAAAAATACAACAACAACAATAACAAAAGAAAATTATGGATCAATATCTCTGGTGAACATAGTTGCAAAAATTATCAGCAAAATGCTATCAAGTCTAATTCCACAGCACATAAAAAATAATCTATCACAATCAAGTGGGTTTTATCCCAGGGATACAAGGATGGTTTAATACATGCAATTTAAGAAATGTGATCTTCCAAATAAAGAGAATTATAATAAAAAATCATATGATCATTTTAATAGCTATATTTTTATAAACACAGAAAAAGAATTTGATAAAAATCCAGCATCCTTTCAAAATAAAAACCATCAGCAAAATAGGCATAGAAGGTACAGACCTCAAAATAATAAAAACCATATATGATAAACCCACAGTCAATGTCATACTGAATGGAGAACAGTTGAATGTACTGGCCCTCAGAACTGAAACAAGGCAATGATGCCCGTGTTCACCATTCCTGTTCAATGTAATACTGGAAGTCCTAGCTGGAGCAATCAGGCAAGAGAAAGAAAAAAAATATTCAAATTGGAAAATAAGAAGACAAACTATCCATGTATTCTGAGGATGTGATCTTACACCTAGAGTAACCTAAAGACTCCTGTGAAAGACTTTTGAACTTGATAAATGAATTCAATAAAATTTCAGGATGCGAAATCAACACACACAGATCAGTAGCATCAGTTCCACTTAAAACAGTTGCCAAAAAGCTAAACTATCTAGGCACATATTTATCCAAGGATGCACAAAATCACTACAAGGAAATCTGCAAAACACCGATGGCAGAAATTGTAGATGACACAAATTGTAAAACATCCTATGCTCATAGATCGAAAGAAACAACATTTAAAAAATGTCCATGTACCCAAAGTAATCTACATATTCAATGCAATCCATATCAAACTGCCAATGTCATTTTAAAATAAAATTAGGAAAAAACTCCTAAAAGTCATAGGAACCTCAAAGCCAGAATGACCAAAACAATCTTAAGCAAAAGAACATCATATTACTTTAAATTATTCTACAAGGCTATGGTAAACAGCATGGAACTGGTACAAGAACAGACACATGGATCAGTGGAACAGAATAGAGAAACCATAAACAAATCCAAGTATCTACAACCAACTGATTTTCAACAAAGTAGTCAAAAACATACACTGAAAAAGGACACTCCATGGAACAATTGGTGCTGGGAAAATGGGATGGCTACATGCAGAAAAAGAAAACTTGATTCCTATCACTCATCATCTACAAAAATTAACTCAAGATGGATTAAAAAGTCAAAAGACAGACCTGAAACAATAAAAATCCTAAAAGAAACCTGAGGAAAAACTCTTCTGGACATTGGCCTAGGCAAAACATTTATGACTAATACCCCAATAGCAAATGGAACAAAAGCAAAAGTAATTAAGTGGGACTTAATTAAACTAAAAGGTTTCTGCATGGCAAAAGAAGTAGTCAACAGTAAATAGGCAATCTACAGCATGAAAGAAGATATTTGCAAACTATATATGTGACGAAGGACTAATATGAAGAATCTACAAAGAACTAAACAAATCAACCAGAAAAACCATAATCCCATTAAAAAGTGAGCAAATGTCATGAATAGACATTTCTCAAAAGAAGATATACAAATGGCTAACAAACATACAAAAATGCTCAACTTCAATAATTACCTGAGAAATGCAAATTAAAACGACAAGGAAATACTACCTTATACTGTAAGACTGGTCATTATTAAAAAATAAAAAAAATTTTATTAAAAAATAAAAAAAGAGATGCTGACATGGATGCAGTGAAAAGGGAATGTTTATACACTTCTGGTTTGAGTGCAAATTAATACAACCTCTATGGAAAGCAATATGAAGCTTTCTCAAATAACTAAAAGTATATTTACCATTCAATCCAGCAATACCACTACTGGGAAGCTACCTAAAGGAACAGAGGTCTTTATGCAAAAACCAGCAATTAAGTTCATGAACTCATCCTGGAAAAAGTACTACATACTTTACTGCTGAATTTCACTATGATCATCTTCGAAGTACTCCCCTTGGGAAACTATGCACTGATGGCAGCACCTAAGCAATTTTGTACCTCTTTTTCTGGTGTGACCATCAGAGCCATCGTCATGTTATTCTTGATGGCTAAATGCCATCAAATGCCTTTCAGTATTTCCTTTATCTTCTGGTAAAGAAAAAAGTCATTGCGGACTAGATAAGATGAGTAGGGACAGTGTTTCAATAGTTGTTTGTACAATGCTGCCATCATAGTTGCTTGTTGGCACATTCATAAATTTAATTGTCAGATCTCAACAAATAATGACAACAGCTCTGATGGCCATTCCAGAAAAAAAGTTTCAAAATTGCTTTGATGGATGGACTAGGTACTGGCATCTGTGCATAACTTCCCAGGGGGAGTGCTTCAAAGGTGACCAGAGTGATACTCAGCAATGAAGTATGTGATGTATTTGTTTCTAGGATGAGTTCATGAACTTAATTGTTAGTTCTCATATGTCCATCATTGTCCTCAACACAATGGTGAAATGTTTCAAGGAGGGGGAAAGTCTCTTAAGGTCACATAGACGACTTTGACTTATAATTTTATATGATTCATTAGAGATGAAACAATAGCAAATGATTATTATTAGAATTGCAATATGTAGCTAGATTGCTTTTGCACAATTTCTTTATTCCAAGGTGAATATCTGAGTATCATGTTTATGACTGACTCGAAGGCCAAACTTGGTGCTGATTTTTTGTTCATTCCTTTCAAGAAGACTATATACTCAGACAAGTTCAGGTATCCTCCAGAGATCAGAGAACACCCATCTCTCTATAGGGAAGGGAAACAGATGATTCTTTGAACAGCTTTGGTGAATTTAATATGACTTGATGGAGTGGTGAGGGTCTTCCTTCCTGGGCAGACAATGATCACTGACCATGTGACTTCATTTGGACAAGAGTGAGTGGAGCAAATGTGTGTACTCCTGTAGAGTTGTAAGACCATAAGCAGTCCAGAGTGAAAATCATATCTCTATTGAGGAAAAAAGTGAATAAATCTTACATAAGGGAAATTTGAATGCTGCCCTTTTGGTGGTTAGAAATAAGTTTGCCTCATTCTCTGTCTTTGACCTCAGTGACCTGTAAATCTGGTCAAATGATTTATTTGATAGAAAAGTTTTATCATTTCTTTACTGTTTCAGGCATCATTTTTCAGTACTTATATGAATTAGAACCAGAGTCACTAGAGATTAGAGGTCTACTCCATTTCTTAAAAATTCTATTAGTGAATAATAAAATGTCTTAATAGCTTTAATATTTTAAAAAGTATTAATAACTTTTAGAATTCCATAGTCACATGTTCTTTAAAAGAAGCTTTGATTTCCTTGCCATGCATGTATGCAGCAGGTATGAAAATGTCAACTTTCACTCCTACAGGATCATCACCACACTTTTCAAGTGCCAACTTCTGGTTATATTTTAGAAATAAATGGCTGATAAGTATAATATTTTCTAATGACATACATAAAGGAAAGAATTAAAGTGAGACCACTCCTGGAGTCTCAGAAGAAATTGGAGTAGGCCAGCTATGGTGGTTCATGCCTGTATCTCAGCCCTTTGGAGGCTGAGGCAGGAGAATCACTTGAACTGAGGAGTTTGAGACCAGCCTGGGCAACATAATGAGATCTCATCTCTACAAAAAATAATAAAAAATTTAGCTAGACATGGTGGTGCATGCCTATAGTCCCAGCTCTTCAGGAGGCTGAGGTGGGATATTGCTTGAGTCCAGGAGTTCAAGGCTGAGGTGAACCATGATGCTGCCATGGCACTCCAGCCTGGGCAACAGAAGGAGACCTTGACTCAAAAAAAAAAAAAAAAGAAGTTGTAGTAGAGAAAATAACAAAATTCAGAATAGGCAGGAAGTATATAACCCAGGACTATCACAGATAGGAAGAGAAAAAGTAATGAGAGCGTATGGAAAAATTAGATTGCACTGGCAGAAGTGAGGAAGGAGAGTGAGGTGCAAGAGAAAGCGATATCTAATGGGAGAGAAATTAGTGAACTGAGAATTCCTTTGAGGCAGCTAATTAGGGAATGAGAAGAAATATGAAGTAAGGCTGACCAGGCCTGAGAGTAATACAACAAACACTTAGGTCTTATAACCTGGGGACTGCCCTATCATTGAGGCGCAAACACTTTTCTCAAAGGCACTAGACAAGTAGGCTATTAGGTACATATACGCAAAACACAAACAATACTAGCAGCAACAAAAACAAAACTCACCTTCATGTCTCTCATGCTTCATAAGTAATTTTCTATAGTGATCTGTTGGGAGAGTTATCATCTCAGGAAGGTGTTTGTTTTACGTCTGTCACTCCTGGTCTAAAGGAAATTCCCGGTTCCGTTTTGCTCTCCGCTGGCAGGAGTCTGAAATGTATTTGAGATCCCTATAGGAGAACAGAGGGGAGATACTACACTATCCTGAGCAATATCTCTAGTCAGAGAGGAGTCAGTCACACAAAACAGATTTCTTGCTATCAAGCTCTGTAGCTAGGTCATTTTTCTGGAATTAACCCAGAAGCAGGAAATGACACTGAACTCTGTACCTCACAGGATCATAAAGCAATATTTTAGTTGCAGGTGTTCATTTACTCATTTGAATATGTGCACAAATAATCACATGCACACACAAAAAGATTAATTGACAAATGGCAGGCCAGATTTCTGGGTTCTTTTCCTCTTTGGGCAAAATCATCCTCCGTGAGACTGCCTAGTGCTCAAAGGGGGATAAGTTTTATGTTCACTTGATAATTTACATAGACCAATAAAACTAAACCAGTGTTGCTACAGAGTAAGCAATTGGTTCTGAGTTCCTCTCCTCTTTCCACAGAACTATATCCACCGATTCCAGTCTCCTTTTCAAAGACTGCTCTTCTGCAGTTTTAATAAGTTTCAGTACTGGCCCCTATCCTCCTCAGATTCATTAACCTTGTCAACACTCCCTGCCATGTTGGACCTAGATTCTGCCATGAGGTCCTCTTTTAATCTTTTAAATCTTCACACTGGCCTACCAGGCTCTTTGATAGAGTCCCCAGGGCTCGGACTTTGACCTCATCTCATACTACTTACCATTTGATATGTGCTCTAGCCTAACCAGCCTCTTGCTATTCCATGAATAAATACTCCATGTGCTTTGTACTTACTTTTTTCTCTGCCTTGGGTATTCTTTCTCCAGATGTTCACATGACTCCCTCCTTCAGATTTCAAATCTTTATTCCCCTTTTCACCCAGACTTTCCCTTGATAAGTTGCCTAAAGTTGTCACCCTCCTTCAATCCTGCATTACTCTAATTTCTTTTCTTAAAGAATTTTAAAGAACATTATTTGAAGGAAGAGAAGGAGGGTGAAACAGGAAGAGAAGTAAAAAAAGATAGAAAAGAAGACTAATTTCTTTCTAGTACTTAACACCATATTTCATATTTAGTTTATTTAATGTATTTCGTATTGATTTATTTAAATGTGTGTTGTCTTTGTTCCTCCATGAAAACATAAACTGTTTAAATGTAGAAATTTGAGTCTACTTTTTTTGAATTGGAGTCTCTCTCTGTTGTCCAGGTTGGAGTGCAGTGGTATGCTCACAGCCACCCAAGCGTTGACCTGCTAGGCTCCTGTTATCCTTCCGCCTCAACCTTCCAAAAGCAGGAACTACAGGCACACACTACCATGCCCAGCTAAATTTTGATTTATTGTAGAGACAAGGTCTGGCCAAGTTGCCCGGGCTGGTTGAAACCTTGATTTTAGAGATGGTAATTTGAGTATATACATATATCCAAATCCAAAAAATTGTATACATCAAGTATATGGAATTTCACCGCAATAAAGCTAAAAAAAAAAAAATTAAAATGAGCAAAGGATTTGAATAACTATTCTTTGAAAGAAAATATATAAATGGTCAACAATCACACAAAAAAACGGCTAACATCATTGGTCAAAGAAAATGTAAATCAAAAACAGGATAATACCACTTCACATCCATTCTGAGAAAGGGAAAATAAATGTGGAGAGGACGTGGAAAAGTTTGAACTCACATGCATTGCTGGGAGGAATAAAAAATGATGCAGTTTATTGTGTAAAATAGTTTGGAACTTCCCCCAAAAGTCAAATATAGAATTACCATATGACTCTGTAAATACACTTCAAGTTATATACCTAAGAGAATTGAAAGCATATGTTCACACAAAAATGTGTGTGCCAAATGTTTACAGCAACATTTTTCATAGTGGTCAAAAAATGTAAGCTACTTAATATTCATAAATGGATAAAAGGTCAAACAAATAGTGATACATTCATAAAATGGCATATTGTTCCATCATCGAAGGAATGTGATTCTGATATACGCCAAAATATGTATGAACTTTGAAAACATGATGGTGCCAGGCTCGGTGGCTCAGCCTGTAATCCCGCGCCTTTGGGAGGCTGAGGTGAATGAATTGCCTGAGCCCGCGGGTTCAAGACCCGCCTGGGCAGTGAGACTTCATCTCTACAATAAATCAAGAAATCAGACGGGCGTGGTAGCGCATGCCTGTAATTCTGGCTACTTGGAAGGCTGAGGTGGGAGGATAGCCAGAGCCCAGCAGGTCGAGGCTGTGGTGGCCGGGAATGGCCACTGCACTCCAGTCTGGGCAACAGAGTGAGACTCCAACTCAAAAAAAAAAAAAGAAAACATTATGGTAAATGAAATGTCAGACACAAAATACTGTATATCGAACTGTATGATTTTATTTATATAAAGTCTTTAGATAGACAAATGCATAAAGACAGAAAATAAGCGAATGCTTGCCAGAAGATGAAAAGATGAGGGAATTGGAAGTAACTCTTAACAGGTATGAAGTTTGCAAATACATAAATACCAAATCCTTAACTGGGTATATGCTAGTGAATTTTTAACAGCTGACTCATTGAGAAAAAACAGCTCTGATTTGCAGTATCTACTGATGTGTATGGTGCAATTACTTCAACCATGGTCAATTTCAAGCCATCAATTGTGACACTGACAAAAGCTAACTTGACAAGCAAAGTATATAATCAGTTCTCAGACTTTTTTGTAGATATCTATTTTTTAAAAATTAGAGTCATTCAGAATTGGAATTGCTTAGTTAGAGTTTAGATTTATGGATAACTTAAAAGCAAAATACCTTTATTTATTTATTTATTTTTATTAATCAGTATTTTTTATTATGGTTTTGTGGAGTACAGTTAAGGGTTAGGTGTACAATTACGTTTCATTCAGGCACCCTGTTGATAAGAGGTGTTTTCCCAGCCCCAGACAGATATTTGCTACTGTTAATCCCATCCCCCTCCCCCCATAGTTTCCCAGTACCGTCAGTCATTTTCTTATAGTATTACATTGGATGTTCAAGGTCCATTATATGAGTGAGAACATGTGATATTCTGATCTTTGTTTCTGTGAGAGGTCACTCAGTATTATAGACTCTAGTTCCATTCAGGTTGCTGCAAAACTCATGATTTTGTTCTTTTTTATGGCTGCGTAGTATTCCATCATGTATATGTACCACATTTTTTTAATCCAGTCCTCTTTTGATGGGCAGCATAGTTGTTTCCAGGTTCTTGCTATTGTGAACAACGCTGCAATAAACATACGTGTGCAGGTATCTTTTTTATAGAGTGATTTGTGTTCTTCAGGGTATATTCCCAGTAGGGGAATTGCAGGGTCATATGGAAGGTCAATTTTTAGAGCTTTTAGGAAGCACCACACTGCTTTCCACAGAGGTTGCACTAGTTTACACTCCCACCAACAGTGTAGAAGTGTTCCCTTTTCACCACACCCTCTCCAGCAGCTGTTATTTTTTGAATTGTTGATGATTGCCATTCTGACTGGAGTTAGGTGGTATCTCAGTATAGTTTTGATTTGCATCTCCCTGATGATTAGTGAGGTTGAGCATTTCTTCATGCGTTTGTTGGCTTCTCGAATGTCTTCTTTTGTGAAGTGTCTGTTCATATCTTTTGCCCATTTTATAATGGGGTTGTTTGTTTTCTTCTTTTCAGTACGTTTCAGTTCCTTGTAGATCCAGGATGTTAAGCCTTTGTCAGACCTAGAGTTGGCAAATTCTTTTTCCCAGTCTGTAGGCTGTCTCCCTGCTCTCTTGATGGTTTCTTTGGCTTTGCAGAAGCTTGTCAGTTTAATAAGGTCCCATTTGTCTATCTTCTCTCTTAAGTCCTGTGGTTTCGGGTTTTGTA
>NW_007039942.1:71185-71995 GCF_000164805.1 Carlito syrichta | reverse complement strand
GGGTTTTTATCAAGAAGGATGCTGGATTTTATCAAAAGCTTTTTCTGCATCTAATGATATGATCATGTGGTTTTTGTTTTGACATCTGCTGATGTATTTAATTACATTTATGGTTTTACGAATGTTGAACCAGTCTTGCATCCCCAGAATGAAGCTACTTGGTCATAGTGGATGATTTTTGAGATGTATTGCTGAATCTGGTTTGCTAGGATTTTGTTGAGAATTTTAGCATCTATGTTCATCAAAGATATTGGCCTGTAGTACTCTTTCTTTGTTTGATCTTTACCTGGCTTGGGTATCAATGTAATGTTGGCTTCGTAGAATGATTTGGGGAGAGTTCCATCTTTTTCAATCGCCTGGAATACCTTCAGTAGGATTGGTATCAGCTCCTCCTTGAATGTCTTGTAGAATTCTGCTGGAAAGCTTTCTGGACCAGGGCTTTTTTTGGTAGGAAGTTTTCTTATTACGTAGTCGATTTCCTTGATTGTTATTGGTCTATTTAGGGTCTCAATTTCTTCTTGTTCCAACCTAGGTAGGTTGTGTGATGTCAGAAAGTCCTCCATTTCCTTATGGTTTTCAAGTTTGTTTCCATCCAAGTGTACGTAGTAGTCTCTAATGATCTTTTGTATTTCTTCAGTGTCAGATGTGACTTCATCTTTTGTGTTTCTGATTATGCTTATTTGGTTTTTTTCTCATTTTTTCTTGGTCAGTCTAGCTAGGGGACCATCAATCTTGTTTACACTTTCGAAGAACCAGCTTTTTGTTTCATTGATATTTTGTATAATCTTTTTGTCTTCTATGTCCTGGATT